>NW_023651943.1:0-5453 GCF_015228065.2 Penaeus monodon
CTACAGTAGTTACGACTACTGTACAATGTCAGTATATGTAAAACTGTAATCATGATTGCCCACGCCTGAGCAGATAGCCAGGATGGTAAATAAACTTACTTAACTTAACTTAACCTACGCGGTTTCACATAATCCACATCCCCTGTGGTAATCGTACAATGCTTCCTAACCAATAAACCAACTTAACCTAACCCCTGTGGGATTTATACACTACGATCTATATATTCCCTAGCCAGGGGGCTCTGCCCCCTGGACCCCTGTGGTAATATTTATGCCTAGGCAGGGGGCTACGCCCCTGAACCCCCAGGGTAAAACCATATACCTTTATATCGCGAAACACCGACCGTTTTCTTTCGCTTCTGTCTATGGTCACAATTGTTTGGTTCTAATCACTTTTTTCACCATTAGGGGCACTTGATGGGATCAAATAGCAGGCTGCGATAGAGACAAATGTCTATTTGTCCTGTATATCCACAATATGGCTTTCAAAGACCGGAATCGACGCAGCACGGGAAAAAAAAAAAAAATTCTCACCTGCGTTTTCTCGACGTAATGGCATTGCACGCCTGTCAAATTCCCGGTGCAAACGCGCAGGCGCACAATGATATTGTATAAATAGTGTAATAATTCCCAAAAACACGTAAAAGATGTATAATAAAGTAAAAGAATCCATTAAATATATGAATTTGGAAAAACGGGCCCTGTTAATTACAAATAATCGTTCTCACAAGCGCGTAGAAATACATGGACTACTTGCTATATCGCAGTAATGAGTTACGCGTCACATTTGTTTAGGTCCTCGCAAGGTAAACATGGATGGGGACTATTTTTGTCATTTCCCATTTAAATATAAGGCCGCTGCAGATTTAACTTATTGCTTCCTACTCTATTGTTTATGATCTCGGGATGGCAATGTCCATTTTTCTCTATCTCAGTGCGTCACTCTCGGTAACTTTAACCTTAATGGAGATCATTGTACATAAACTCTGTGGCTTTCAGGACTGGGACAAATATGTATAGATTTTGTTCACGGGCAATTGCACATTAAACATCACAAATGTTTGTGTTGTATATACCATCAAGGACATTGTACTCTTTCTTACTAATTTGAGTTGTAGTCCTTGAATTGATTCAGTGGGCTTAGCATTGCATTTGAAGATTAAAAAAAGGAAAGATCAAATATATATTATATATATATATATATATATATATATATATATATATATATAAAGTAGTATATTCATGTGGAATTTATGGCATAAAGAAAAAAAATCAGGGGTTTTATGCTCATATAGAATGTTTGATTATCAAATCCACAAACACCACATTATAGTGTTCTCTACTATTTTTAGCATGCCTTTTTCTATAAGATAAAGCTTGTTGACCTCTTGTCATTAATCACTAAATTAACATTCAGTCTCAGTTTTGAAAATATCTATTAGGAAATTTGTTTTTTTTTAATCCCCGCTGGAGCACAGAACCTGGAGCACTGGTTTGTTTCATATGGTTCTTTACTGAATAGATCAACCAATATATATAATATATATATATATATAATTTTATATATATATATTTTATATATATATATATATATTTTTTAGTTGCAGTTGTTTTTTGCATTTTCCTAAATCTGTGTTTGATGTACGAACTACGAAAATGTTTGGTGAGACTGCAGATGACCCAAGAATCGACATGTGCAGCCATATCTAGTGATGCTGCGGTGCTGTAATTCATGCCTTAAGTTTATATAGATCTGATAGAGCTTCTAGATTATTGAGATTTATTAATAATTAGTAGTCATTCTTAACTCAGTCTAATTGAAAAAAACATGGAGTATTGTTGATGTTTGCCGCAGTACAAAGTCTAGAGCCATGTTACTCTTTACTCTTTTTAGTAAGTTGTACCTTCCTACAAACCAGAAATTTCAGAAAAACTGCAGACACCTCATGTGGATTCTTACGAGCCTCAAGAATTGACTTCGGAGCCAATGAAGACACATCTGTCTGTTAAATTTTTTTTAGAAAGTACTAACATTTATAGGTGAGAAAATACAGAGTTAGTAGTACTTAATTTTATTAAATATTATCGTACATGAACTTACGTTTCACCAGTATTTAAAATTTATAGTAAAGGATTTTTTAATTGCAGGGTTTTGCCATTATATGATCAACAGCACCAACACTGTTTTTTGATAAAGCATACAATGACAATAAAAACAGTTTTTCCCGCAGTAAAAGAGGGGAACAAAATATGGGAAGATATTGCTTCAGTGCTGCAAGATGCTGGACTCCTGTCACTTGCGAAATTTGTGACAAAAAATGCGCAGACTAAAAAACAGTACTGTACTGTTTTTGGTTACCTTATTTATATTGTTTTAAAGTTTCCATACTGCCTGTATCTTATGATTTTTTTTTTTTTACTGTAGTCTTTTAAAGTTTTTTGATTTTATTTGTTTTACTTTGAATGCCTTGAATATAATTATATTTGTTTATCTTTGTGTGTAAAGGCATTTGTTTTGTAAATATGAATTACAGGTAAGTTGCTTTCTCGTTACTGCTTTAGTCATTTGTTCTGTAAACCTCAGGTAAAGCCAGGTAACATTTATGTCTTATAGATATAAGTGAATGTTTTTCAAAAGTTCATATATATAATATATATATATATAATATATAGATATATATATATATATATTTTATATATATATATATCATATAAAATATATATATATTATAATATATATATATATATACATATATATATTGCTGCAGTCTTTAAGTTTTTATATTTTTGTGTGTTTTGCCTTTGTGCCTTAAATAAAGTCTTTATTTGTTAAATCTTTGCATTTAAAGGCATTTGTTTTGTAGTTATAAAGTAAAGGCAAGTTGCATTTAAGTTATTATTGCTCTAGCTCAGTTGTTCTGTAAATGTCAGGAAATTTATATTTTTTTGTACTGTAGTCTTTGTTTATCAATTCATTTGTTATACCTTCATGCCTTGAAATGGGAAATGTTTATTTGTTAATTCTTTCAAACAAACAAACAGTTTGATGCAACTGAATACTTGTAAACATTTTCCTGTTTACAATAGGCCTCTCTATTCTCTTTGGTACCTGTAATTTGTATATGAGTGCCATCTACAACGCCGGGAAATCCGTTTTTCTAAGAATTTTTTTCTGCTATTTCATTAATTTGATCTGTAGGGCACACAATAATAGTTTCATAACCATCTTCACTGCACAAGCTACCTCCTAAATACTTTGTGTAGTAATGATTTACTTAAGTTGAATTTATCACCAACACCTCTGAATGACTCTTGGTTCTCCAAAAGCATAAGTGTGGCCAGGATCTTCTCTTCAGACAGGATTTTTTTTTTTTGATAAATGGGGTCTAAGAATCTGACACAAATCCTGTTGATAAATAAAATATATATGAGAACAAGTGAAAGACAGTAAACAGTTTGTATACATGATAAATTCAGCATAATTTGGCATCTCCAAATTAACCAGTTAAATCCTTGAGAAATCAGCCACTTTCCTTATGACTTTCTTAAAATTTAAATTATACTGCTTAACACTATAGAAGGCAAAACTATCAAAGAAATGCAAAGTAGCTGCTGAAACTAATGAAGACATTGCAAAGGCATACATTCCAATCAGGTACCAGAAAAAAAAAAAAGTTATTGGTAAGTACCGAAAGGACTGTAAAAAGCTGTAAAAATATTGCTTTTCATATTTGTAACATTATTATACACAGAATAATTGCTTTTCATATTTCCAAAATTATTGTTATGCACAGCATTACTCCAACAATGAGCAACAAACTTTGTTGCTGTGAATACATGGAGGATTCAAATTGTCTTCCTATTCATCATGTGCGTACTAGATATGTTATAGTTTATGCGAAGGTATTCGGTGCTTGCAATTCTTTTTGGGAATCAAGTGTTTGTTGAACCATCTATGTATAAAACAAACTAAAATCACAAATATGGCATGACTCCATGAGTATAATGCTATCCCACACAATATAAATTTGTAAAATATGCTAACTAGAATTAATCTTTCATATCTGCCCATACATACTAAAATTACCTTATAGTGAAATTTATTTTATAATATCTGTAGTCATATGCACTAGACATTTCCACGGGAAAAATAACCCCTGCTTCACAAACATACAGTTCCTGTTGCTTCACTTCATTTATGGCAATGTTATAATAAAGTATTAAAACTAAAGTACATGATGTATCGCCTCTTACCATGAAAGTTGATCGATGCATTCTGAAGAGAGACTTGAATTCCTCCTCGCTGTATAGGGGCACAATGTTCTCTGCAGAAGCACCAACTCTGACTGGATTCCGGACCCCATGTCGTCTCTGTGCAGCTTCCTCTGTTCCCCCTAGATAATTTTCTAAATCAACTATTAAGCTGCGTCTAAAATGGGATCGTCTAATTCATCTAAAAGGACAGTAACTCTCACAACACGCCTAGCAGCGTCAGCCATGTTGGTATGTTTGTTTACAGTAATCAGCTGAGAGGCCGTTTCGCGTGGCGAAACCATTCACTCTGACCATTTTGGGTCTGTGCAAGGCGCACCGTGCGGAAAGGCTCAAATGAACGCAAGGCCTCTCTCTCTCTCTCTCTCACTCCCCTCTCTCTCTCTCTCTCTCTCTCCCCTCCCTCTCTCTCTCTCTCTCTCTCTCTCTCTCCTCCTCCGCCCCCCCTCTCTCTCTTTCCCCCTTCTCTCTCTCCCCCTCCCCCCTCTCTTCTCTCTTTCCCCCCCACTCTCTCTCTCCCTCTCTTTCTCCTCCCCCCCCCCTCTCTCTCTCTCTCTTTCTTTTCTCTCTCTCACTTTCTCTTTCTCTCTCTCTTTCTCTTTCTCATTCTCTCTCTCTCTCTTTCTCTGTCTCTGTCTCTCTCTCTTTCTGTCTCTGTGACATCTATTAATAGTGAAATCTGCCTGAACCGGGGTGACATCCATTACTCAGGAAAGCCGGCTACGCAGCTGTTCGCCTCCTGGGTCATGACCTGACCTTCGGCGATAACGAGAAACGCTTGGAGGGGACAACAGCTGTGTCCCCACGGCCAAGGGGGAAACGACCCAGAAATACCCGAAGGGAGTCAGTCCGAGTCCGTTCCTTGAACCGCAAACACCTTCCCTCCAACCCGTAGGAGCTGACGCCGCCTCCGCCACGTCTACCGCGTCAAGATCCCTTTTAATCTACGTGTCTGTTCCCTCAATAAAGCTGAGAAACAGATACTGAGTTTTCCTCTGGACCTGCCAGATAATATAGTGGTATCTAGACCATTATAGTCTCTCTCTCTCTCTTTCTGTTTCTCTCTCTCTCTTTCTCTTTTCCCTCTCTCCTCTCCCTCTTTTCTCTTTTCTCTTTTTCTCTCTTTCTCTTTTTTTTCTTCTCTTTTTGTTTCTCTCTCTCTTTTTGTTTTTCTCTCTCTC
>NW_023651945.1:0-5000 GCF_015228065.2 Penaeus monodon
GAGGATTTCTGTGCCTTTTTAACTTGCTTATTGTGACACTTCTATTTCGCGCTAGAAGGAGCATGTCACGTTTTATTAAATTTTATTTTGATTGCATAGGATCTCCCCTATCATATGCCAGGATTGCCGATATTGCCGGGTTGTGTAACACCCAATAGATCCGAAAATAGGTACGTAAAACCGAAGTTGGCAACTCTGAGTCGGTGTGCCCGGGGTTTACCCTTTAATATGTAGACTGGGTTAAGCTAGATAATTATTCCTTATTAATCACACCTTCTCACACTCTTGAAGTCGCTTGCATGTTTTGGGTAATTCCCAGCGGTCGTGTGATTTGTTATAATTTAGATACCCTTAGGAAATGTCACGAGCGCGCCTTCACAGATACGAAAAAAAGAGCAGGTTATTTATAGATTTTCTTGGTTTGGTCGCTTCAAGGTACAACATTTTGGATATGGGATCCCCCCGTCGACGAAGTCTAACATGCATAGCTAGACTACCTCAGCAGTTCAATTTTCTGACCCGAGAAGATTTCCCTTGCTAAAAAATTGGCAATTTTTTTTTCATGTCACCATTCATTCACGCATACATTCTGTTGCATATCATTAAATGTTGAATTCATTCTGGTAGTTGAAATAATTTTATATAGCTAGCATTGCAAATTTTACCTCAGTTTTTGTTATTGTGAACATTAATTTTCGTATTTGTGATTCATTCTCTGTGTGAGGTCACCTCGCTTTCACTCTCATTCGCTCTCGCTGTAAACACACATTATTCACTCACTCACTCATCCACACAGAACAAATACACTGAAACCTTTTCATTAAAAGGTTTGCCGCTGTATTAGTGCCGGCGTAAGATCTATGATGTACTCTTTAGCCCACAATTTTGTCTGTTGTGACGAGTGACTCGTACATGATGTACAAATTACATTTATTTCTTCCCTGTGTGACGACAATTGGTGCAATAAATCCATGCAGATTGCCGTTGTCGTTTCCCTTATCTACTCTCATATCTATCAGAGACGATTGGTATTTTCAAGCCGGGTCCCATGCGGATCACTACTGATGTCTCCCTCTCATATATTATATCTTTATATTTTTGAAATAAAACACAAAACAAAAAAAAGAAAAAAAAAAAAACCAAAATTAAAACCGAAAATTTTTTTATAAATAACCGCGGGTTTGTACTTAATACCCCCTCTTCTCTGTTGCCTTTCCTTTTCTTTTTCTCTTACTTCTGGCCCTTACATGTATGATCTGGTTCCCCAACTATATATTGCAGTCGGACCGACAATAACCGAACACGGCACCGAAGGAGGACCCTGCGGCAGAACTGGTCACCTTAGGATGATGTGGGAAGACTCATCGGTGATCGCCATAGGCCTGTGACCAGGATTTTTCGTCAAGCAGGTGTTAAGCCGCCCTATGAGGGGAAGGGCGCTGCCTGCCAAGACGCCCGTAATCCAGCAAGAACCAGGAACTTGCCGGGGCAGGAAACCATCTCCCCAGGATGCTGTGGATGGGCGACACCTGGAAGACGCCTGCAGATCCAGTCAACTACAGGAGCTTGTCAAGGCAGGTATCAGCCACCCTGAATTGCACCCCCTACCCTGACGCCCGGGTCCAGATGAAGATTACGAGGACGGGGACGAGCATACAGCCGAGAAGGACCGGGACGAGATCTGTGAGGCTGTGAGGACGAGGACGCCCCCGGGATTTTAGGCCTAAACACGACTACGAGGAAGTCTAAAACGAATTCGACTAAGACGAATTCGAAGTAAAGGAGGACCTGTGTGAGACTTTTAAAGGACGTGTGGACGTCGAGGACGGCCCAAATTATTGCCAAGGACCAGGAAGAAGAGGACATAGGACGAGCACCACAAAGATGCACCAGAAAACGAAACGTGAGAACGAGATGACCACCAGTTAGGTCACCCTTGAGGCAATCTAAGACCTTCGGGGGCGAGGTGTAAGTAGGTGGCCGAGCAGTGTACGATGTAGCAGCAGGACCAGTGACCTCACCTCGCTCCCCCCATCCTTCTCCAGCTGTTTCAGTCACTTCGGCACCCGGGGCGGTCCTACTTATACCGAGGAGGACCTAAGCCTTGAGGAGTTCGTCCCAGCTTCCAGTGTAAGGTCGCCTAGCCCTTCCTTCCGGGCTGGCTGACCTGACACTTACCCGGCTGACCTGACACGTTACCCGGACATCGTCTCGTGTGTTCCCATACGGGTTTTGTCAACTCTTAAAAAGTATCACTACCCCTGCAAAGCCATTATAATAGGGTTCTGTATACTCCCCTCTCTCTCTCTATCTACCCTATCTATCTTCTCCCTTATTATTATTTTTATTATTACTATTATTACTATTATTATCATTATTATTATTATTGTTATTATCATTATTATCATTATTATTGATAACATTATTATCATTATTATCATTATAAATTGTTATCATTATTAATTTTATCTTTAAACTGCTTTTATCATTATCATTCATTTTGTTATCATAGTTATTACTGTTATTATTTTATCAGTAATGTTCTATTTGTATTGGTAGTAGTAGCAATAGCAAAGGTACTGTAGTAGTATTAGTAGTATTATCACTACGTAAATATTCTTTTTAATAAAATTATCATTATTATCCTTATTATCACCATTATCATTACATTTATTACTATTATTATTATTATTTATTATTATTATTTTTTTTTATTATCATCATTATTATTTTATTATTATTATATCATCATCACATCATCATCATCATCATCATCATCATCATCATCATCATCATCATCATCATCATCATCATCATCATTACTATTATCATTATTATTATTATTTTTTATTATTATTATTATTATTTTATCATTATCATTATATTATTATCATTATCATTATTGTTATCATTATTATTATTATTATTGATACTACTACTACTATATTATTGTCATTATCATCATCATTATTATTATTGTTGTTGTTGTTGATGTTGTTGCTTTTGTCATTATCATTGTAATAATATAATGATAATAATTATTATTATTATTTTATTATTATTATTATTATTATTATTATTTTTAAATTATTATCATTATCATTATTATTTCATTATTATTATCATCATCATTATCATTATTATTATTGTTTTATTATTATTATTATCATTATTATTATCATTATTTTTCATTCACAATATAGATTTTTTTTTTTTCATTTTCATCATTAATTTTGTTATCGTTGTTTTATTGTTATTTTATCAGTTATATTACTACTTTTATTAGTATAGTAGTCGTCGTAATAACAATGGTAGTTGAAGTAGTACAATTTTTTATCATTATCTTGTTGTTATTATTATTATCATTATTATCTCTATTATTATTATATTAATAATAGTTATTATTGTCATTGTCATTATTAAAATTATTATTATTATTATTATAATTATTATTATCATTAGTGGTAGTATAGTAGTATCATTATTATTATAAATTTTTTATTATTACTATTATTATTGTTGTTGTTGTTTTTGTTGTTCTAGTTGTTGCCATTATTATTAATATTATTATTATCCTTATCCTTTTTTTTTATTAACATTATCATTATTATTATTATTATTATTATTATTATTATTATTGTTATTATTATTATTATTATTATTATTAATATCATTATTACTATCACTATTGATATTATTATTATTGTTATTATTATTATCATCATCATAATCATTATCATCAATGTTATTATTATTATTATTATTATTATTATTATTATTATTATTATTATTTATTATTATTATTATTATTATTATTATTATTATTTTATTATTATTATTATTATTATTATTATTGCTATAATATTTTAGGCTTGTATTTTTTATACAATCCTGAGTATTCTCATTTTAGGCTCGTAGTAACGTTGTTGTTGTTAGGATCCTCGACTCTCGCGAGAAACCTGTCTCACCACGACCCGGCTCAATATTCCACGATGCATTTGAATTATTACTTGGATAATGAGGGCAAACAGGGTCTACAACCTGAAAGTAAGTATTTTTGGATGGTTATGGTGAATTGAGGGGAATTCTGGAAGGTTTTTACTAATAATTGGAAGCGATTTGACGGAAACATTCGTTTGTCTTCCCAGTGAGTGTCGAAATTGTTCGAAATTGGTTCTTGCTTAAAGTTTATGGGGAAATAAGGTTATTATGCTTGTGAAGTAAATTTTCGAGAAGATTTAAACGTTTGTACTTTCATTAATTTATTATTCGTGTACCTTGCTTGACATTCTAATTGCCATAACATCGTGGGAAGTGGAATTGGTGGTTAATGTTCCCCGAGACAGACCCACAGAGATAGAGGGAAATGGACACTGCCATCTTGTAGAGTATAAGAATAGAAAAATAATAACACAGGTACAGCTGCAGCAGCCTCGCATTTACTCGAATAATGAAATATCCACTGCATTCATCTCTTAGAGACCAGTCCAAAACACCCTCATGCAGTTTTTAATATTGTGTTTTTTTTAATAAGCATGAAGTGCAAATAAAGGGGGGTACAGGGCTTACCCTCCTGTCTAGGGAATAAAAACAAAGTAGGGAAGGTTAGGTTTTGATTTTGGGTTCCCCTTTATATCCTGGTTTGGGGCTTTGGCTAAGGAGGATGCATTGCTCTCGGTAACAAATATCATCTTTACGGTATGGATGCAAAAGGGCTACTGAGCTAACTGAGATAGTATTCTTGTAGAGGACTAAAAGTTATAGTTTTTGGGTCCAAAAACTAATCTGCAGACATAAATGGATATCACCATAAATAAAGGAAAAAGGTCGTGGAATGTGCCACTCAGTTCTCCCCGAGTTTTAGCTCTGCCAGGGAAAATAGGATTCTTTGTCTTTTAAGGGCAGAGGGTCCCTTTTGACAAAATAGTTTTTCCTCTCTCTCTCTCTCTCTCCCCTCTCTCCTCCTCTCTCTCTCTTCCCTTTTCTCTCTCTCTCTCTCC
>NW_023651945.1:10000-31358 GCF_015228065.2 Penaeus monodon
GTATACTGTCATATAAAGCACTAAGTAGAGAAAATCTAATGGGACTGTAGTTTCAAATCTGCAAAAGGGGAAACGATCACTATGTGGTAAAATTTTTTTATTCTTAGAATCCCTTAAAACCCCCTTTTCATTTTTGTTTTTTTGGGGAAAAATATTTTTTTTATGGTCTTGTTCAAGTTTCCCCCCATATAATAGGAAAAAAATTTTTTTGTTAATTTATACATAATAAAAAATATTGGGCTGGTTATGCAAAAACCCCAAATTATGAATGAAACGATTCTTGATAAGGTTAGAATTTTTTCCTAAAAATTTCCCCCTTTATCTTATTGTTTTTTGGTTTTCCAAAAAATTTTAAAAAATATAAAATAATAAATTTTTAAATTTTTGGGAAAAAAATCAGAAAACCAGATTTTTTTTTTCTTATAAATAAAATTTTTTTTTGAATTGATAAAAAAAAAGGAAAATGGGAAATAAATAATTATAAAAAAAAAAAAACTTTACCTTAAAAACAATACCCCACATCTCCCACACATCCAAAAATGCAACCCCCACACAACTTCAAAAAATACAAACCCTCCAAACCAAAAACACATGCCCACAAAGCACACACCCTGCCACACACTCACACACCAAAGCCACACACATGCAACACAAGCACACACCATGCACAACAATGCACACACACATGCCACCCCCTTCACACACACATGCACACAAAACAGCCCACCAGCCCCACCTCACTCACCACTCATCACTCATACTCACTCACTCAAAACCACCACCCCACCCAAACCCCCCCACACACACACACACAACACCCACACACCACACAACACCCACACACACCACAAACACACACAAACCACACAACACCCACCCAAAAAACCCCCACACACAAAGTCTCACACAAAACACACCCCCCCACACCACACACACAACACACAACACACACCACACACACACAAAAAAAACCAAAACCCACACACACACACACACAAAAATTTTCCATTTCAGGGCAGACCACAGCGGGTTCCATGGATTTGGGAAGAAGGGCTAATAAAATTACCAGGAAAGCTCCCAATGTCTTCCAAATTAGAAACACACTCATTCTCTCTCTCTTTCCCTCTATCTTTTTTTTCATTATTTCAAGTGTTTTTAGGTTTTTCTCATATTTTTTTTTGTTATGAAGGGATAGCAGATGGCATAAAAAAAAATTGTGTAAATCATGTATATGGAAGATGTAAAGTCTCCAAGCTATCAAAAAAAAGTGTTGCCTTTAAGAATACTGCTTGGTTTTTGTGTTGTTATTGTGTATTAAGTTTTTTGTGATTATGCCCAAAGAACCCTAAACTGGTGAGCTCTCACTAAATCCATAAATTGCATATTTAGACATAGAACCACTTTTTTTTTTTTTCAAACTATTGTTAAAGGTTGGGTTTTCATTTAAAAAAATAAACTCTTATTAAAACAGGTTTTACTTTTGATAAAATTAACTAATCTTTAGATCCTGAATTCATTTTTTCCTCTTTTACATAAAGGATGAAAGTGTTTTTCCCTTTGGTGATGAAGTGTAGGGTTTGCTGTGAAGGGGAAAACAAGAGTTCCAGAGCTCATCTACGCAATTCGCCTCCAGCATGTGGGCCCCAGGTGAGATTACATGCCATTCCAAAAAAAAAGGGGAATTTGGAGGAAGGGAGGGGGCCTTCCCCAAATTGTGTTCAAGGGTGTGTATTAATGAAATGAAGGGAGTATTTCCCGATCACAGCTCTTTTTGCAAAATTGAGAAAGGGCTGTTCCCTCGCATACATATGGTGTTGTTTTAGGGGGGTCCCTTTTATTCCATCTGACTTGCAAAAGTTGAAGGACTTTTATGCTATCATTATCATCCAAATAACGCTCGATTTTTTCCTTATGGAGATCTGCCACTTGCTGAAAAATTTAAGATTTTTAAGATAAATATTTCAGGAATTTTTTCCCCAAAAACAACCCCGGGAAATGAAGTGCCCGATAACCAAAATGGTCAAACAAAAATGATCAAATATTTGTGGCCTTGACCCCCTGGGGGCTCGAGCGCAGAGTAGCATTCAGTTTCCTACATTAGCAAGTATTACTGATCCCTTTGAGACTTTTGTTCTTCAATCCCCTTTGGGGGAAATTTTAATGGTGGTCCCAAACTCCCCTTCTATAACACTGTTGGGGCAGCAAATTTGGCTCCAGTTTTTTTTTCCCTCGCTGGTTTTTACGTCATACCCGAACCTACATTTTCAATGGGCTGCAAGGGGGCAGATGTGAGATCTAAAAAATCAAAAGATTAAGAGGGAAACTATGTAAGGTGATGAAGAGGGTTTCCAAAAACCCGAGGAAAGTTTTGGGTTCATCAAGCCCCTTCCTTTTGGTCTTGGCTTGGTGATTCCCTTACACCACTCGGGAATTTGGTGCCCCAGGGGCTTAAAATAACAAAATTTGGGAAAAAATTTTAAGGAGTGCCAAAAACCCAAATTCTTGCAGGAAAAGGTCAAGCAATTTTCAAAAAAACCCAAATACATTTAAAAGGGTCCACGGAAAGGTTTGAAAAAAGAATTACAAAAAAAAATTGAGCTTTTAAAAAGAAATTAATCACTTAAAAAGAAAAAAGGGGTTTGGGAGTTTGGGAAATACCAAACCAAAAGAAAAAGGGGGGGGGATTTTTTCCCCCCGGGAAAAAAACCAAATTTTTCCCCAAAAAAACATTTTTTGGGGGGCCATTCAAATATCCACACCTACAAATGATTAAAATCTTCTCACGTCCTAAATACCCAAAACTTCCTGATCTCTCCATCATTGTACCATTATTGTGTGGGTTCCTTACACGAAGGGTGCTGGTGACTTGGTTTCCCCCAGCTTCCCAAAGAGATAGAGTTTCACTGGGGGGCTACATGCTGCCACCCACCTTGTCAAACCCCTATTGTTTTTCACAGTATGAACGGGATTCTCCTTTCCTCTCACTGCTAGATTAAATTTTACCCCATGCTTGATCTATGGACATTAATTTAAAACATTTAACGAAAGATTTTCAGAGGGTTTGGGAAATTTAGTGAGATGATTGCACGTCAAAAAACATCTATTATTTTTGGTCACAGTATGCTATGCGCTGCATCACATCCACAAGTTATTTGCACTCTTAGTGAACAGTGGAGGGGTTGACAAAATTCGCAATGAAGAGTTCAGGATTGGAGGATCCAGGTGAGGTTCTTGAGAAGCTACAAAACTGGCTCAGCTGCTACTAAATCGAGAGCAGATGAAGTGTCTGTTTAAAATTCACCAGATAATCTGAGGTGCTGTTAAAAACCCTTCGAAAATTTTTTTAGATAACTTGCGGAGACCCCAAATCCTGAAACCTCTCTGATAATTTTACGAATCCATACCCCTCCACATTAAGAAACATCATGTTTTCCTTTCCGTAAATTTTGCATCAAAATCCTATGTAGGGGTCCCCCACCTCACTCAGACGTGGAGCTCCGTTGCTGTCTCGTCTGATGTTCCGCTTCTTGCCCAGGGGGATAAAAAAAAAAAGTGGTGCTTATGGTGGGGGGCTGCTTATTTTCCAGGGGGAAAAATTTTTATTTATAGCTACAGATCCCAACTCAACTCAAACGTTATCCACTTTTTAGCAGCTGGGGGGGGTTTTTATCAGGGGGGTTTTTGTAGAGGGTGTTTTAAAAACAAGTTGGGGTGTTTCAGCTGTTGTGCCCATGGCTCCCGCAGCAAAGGGAAAAGCCTCTTTTTTCTCTTTTCAGGGATCTCTTTGCCGACCTAGGAGACAGATTTTTTGGGTACCAAACCCCAGGCCCCCAAAAAAATACTCGCAATTATTCAGAATGCATCAATAAAGGGGCTGCCCCAAATTTGGGCCAAAAATGGAAATTGAGCAAGATCCCTTCTGGCAAAATGCAAAACCCCAAGGAATAAATTTACTCTGAGAATTGTGAAATAACTTTAATAGCTTCCCTTTTTAATTTTCATATAAAGGAAATTCATTATCAGTTTTTTTAGACCTTTTATGCTTGTTGTACACAAAGATATAACTTTTCCCTTTGATTTTGCCATTGCAAAAAGGGAAATTTTATTGTTAAAATTTCTTTTCCCCAAAACCCAGATCCCCAACATGTAAAATGAATATTGAAAATATAATTTTTTTAAATTTGATAGTAAATATTGAAATTAAGTCGTTATTTTTTTCCTATGCCTGAGGAGTTGGAGTTAAAAGGTTGACATGGAGAAAAAAAAGTTTTTTAGCATCTTAGTTTAAATTTAATTGGGTTTTACTGTCTCTAAAATACACGGAAAGGAAAAAACAGAGAGAAAAAAAAATATGAAAATTTTATTTTCCTTTTCCTAAAAATTATATTACCCACCTTAAAAAGTTTTCTGTTTTGTTAATAACCTTTGTGTGGTTTCATTTCAAATTCCAAACACCACCTTAAAAAATATGATTTTCCTTTTTTTTGTGTATATTAAAATTATAATATTTTATCCTCTTCTCCCCCTCCCCCAAAAAAAAAATGGGGTTTTCATCCCCAGAGAATGAGTGTGTGCACTGTGCATGCATGGTTTTGTTGTGGTGTGGGTGTGTTTAGCCTACATTTTACATACATATATTAAAACCCTAATCATATGTATCCAAATGTGTGTTTGTTTGTTTTTTTGTGTGCAACCTACATATACTACAATATGTGTGGGGTGGTTTTTTTCCCAAAAAGACTTCTTATCGGGCTACCAGAGAGTAGGGAGGTTTGAATCCTTTACAGGGGCAAATGGGATAAACAGTGTTTTATTTTATTTCTCCTGGCCTATCCAAACAAAATTTTTTACCATTTTTACAAGGGGCCATAAGGGTTGGGGTTTTTTAAATACTCAAATATGAGTAGATGGTAATTTCTGGGAAACTATTAGGGTCCCATTTTTGGGCTTCCCTTTTTTTGATAGCTGGACCCTTTAAAGGGGAAATTTTTCATACATCTGTTTCGTGGGAACAGTACATTGTTTTTATATTCTAAACTTTTAAAAGGTTTTATAAAAAATAATAAATTTTGAAAAAAGTGGGAAATTTTAAAAGGAAACAAAACAGATTTTTCCGAAAAAAAAAATGGGGGAAAACTGCAATTTCAGGGAGAAAAAAAAGAAAAAGAATGCATACTCCCCTCTTTAATATATTTCTGCTAATGACCTTTGCTTAAATTCCAAAACTCCCAAATTTTCAGAACCCTTTTTCCCTTTCCTGTTCTCAAAAGTAAGTATGGGAATCATACACAGTAATCAAACACCTCCGCTCATGCAGTCCCTTGCTTGTCAAGGGGGTTTGGCCCCTGTAAATTTTCCCTTTATCGGGGCTTAAAAAAACTTCCAAAAAAAAAAGATTTTTTTCCCCAACTTAAAAAATTTTTTTCCGGGAAAAAAACCCTTTTCCCCCCCCCTTTTGGGGGGCCTGGGGTTTTTTTTTTTTTCCCAAAACCCCGTAAAAATTTTTTTTTTTTTAAAAAAAAGGGGGAAAAAATTCTTTTTTACCGGGGTAATTTTTCCCCAAAATTTAAACCCCCGGCTTAAAAAAATTTTCCCAAAAATTTTTTTTTTTTTTTTTTTTTTTTTTTTTTTTTTTTTTTTTTTTTTTTTTTTTTTTTTTTTTTTTTTTTTTTTTTCCCCCCCCCCCCCCCCCCCCCCCCCCCCCCCCCGTTTTGCTTTTGTTTTCCGCCTTTTCAAAAAAAGTAATTTTCCCTTTTTCCCCAGCTTTTTTAACCCCTTTTTTTTAAGTCTTTTTTGGATATAATCGGCATCTTTCGTCGGAATTACATTTCTTGTAGATTCTTTTGTCTTTTTAAAATTTTGACTGTTACTTTTTTGGGGGCTTGAAAAAAAGTGGTTTACCCTCTGATGTAATAATAAAAATAATGTAATAAAAAAATAAAACTTTAATAATAAAAAAATGTAATGAAAAATATGTTTGAAAATGATTATGATTTAATGTAAAAATAAAAAATTCCTAGTTATAAAAATAAAAAAAAAATATAATTGTAATAATTCTGAGGTGATAATCCTTTTCTTCTTCTTCTTTCCCCTTTCTGTCCATTTATCCTAATCTTTAACATTTTTCCCTTTCCCCCACAATATTTGCTGATTTGGGTATGCCATTTATTTGTTTTAATATTAACCATTAATAAAAAAAAACATTACATAAATTATTTTTATCTTATCTTAAATTGTACTATCATTATTGTAAATGTCACCATCATTATCCTCAGAGGAGAGAGAGAGAGAGGAGTTACTTTTTCTTTGTTCCCCCAACTCAAACATCGTCTTTTTTGTCCCTTTTAATTTTGATCTTGAGGGTAACTTTTTTATGTGTGATCCTGTAATCCACCACACACACACACCCCCACACACACAACACACACAACACACACCACACCACACCCACACCACAAAACACCACAACCACACACACACTCCTCTCTCTCTCTCTCTCTTCTTCTCTCTTCATCTCTTTTCCCTCTCTCTCCCCTTCTCTCTCTCCTCTCCACACAAACCACACACACTCACTCACTACTCCCCTCCTCACTCACTCACTTCCCTCTCTCTCCTCTTCTCTCTCTCCCTTCTCTCTCTCTCTCTCTCTCCTCTCTCTTCCTCTCTCTCTCTCACCCTCTCTCCTCTTTCTCTCTCTCTCTCTCTCTCGCTCTCCTCTTCGCATATATATATATATAATATAATATATTATATATATATAATATATATTTTTATATAATTATATATGAGTGTGTGTGGTTTGGTGTGTGTGTGTGCGTGTGTGTGTGTGTTTGTGTGTGTGTGTTTGTGTGTGTGTGGTGTTGTCTATATAATTATATATTATAATAAATATTATATATTATATATATATATATATATAGGGAAAAAAAACCCAAAATACAAAACTAATTATTGTGGGTTTTTTTCCTTGTATCCACGGAAGGGGGTTTTTTCCCTTCATATATATATATATAATATATTATAATTATATTATTTAATAATAAAATTATATTTGTGGGGTGTGTGTGTGTGGGTGGTGTGTGTGGTGTGTGTGTGTGTGTGTGTGTTGTGTGTGTGTTGTGTGTGTGTTTGTGTACGTGTATTATATATGTTGTGTGTGTGTAAAATTATTATATTATTATTATTTATATATATATTATATTTTATATGTATGTTTATTATTCAGACGCGATGCCTTTCTGTTTTTTTTTGGCACTTCTACGACTCGTAAGCATCCCCCTTCGGGAGTCCCCGCAAAAAAGGCGCGTTTCAAGGGACAGAGAGGGGAGAGGGAGAGACACGGCACCCCGATAAAACCCACGGGTCCAGTTCCACACCTCGTCCTTGACCCGGGACAGGGGGGTTTTTGGGGGGGTCACATCTCCCTAAACATAAACCGCAAGCAAGCTCCTTTAAATCCCCTGACTGGGCCGCTCCTTCTTTGATATCGGTGTCAAGCGGTGCTAAAAAATCCCTCGTTGTTTTTGGGGTGCAGTGGTGCTCCCAATTTTTTCGGGTTGTCAATATTTATGTAATATAATATATATATAAATAATAATAATATATATATATATATATATATATATATTATATGATACATACAAAAATTTGTATGTATCTTTATTATGTATACATCTGAAAGTAATTTGAATATTTCCGTTTTAAATTATATTTTTATATATATATATAATATAAATAAATATATATTATATATAAAATGTATTATATATATATATATATTATATAATAATATATATATTATATATATTTTGTGTGTGTGGTGTGTGTGTGTATATTATTTATAATATATATATATATATTTATAATAATATATAATATATATTATATATATATAATATAATGCATTACTTTACTATTTACATAGATGTATTGTGTGTGTAAATGGGATGATAACTGCAACTTTAATTTTACAGAAAAAAAAAAAAACACTCGCAACCCCCCGCCTATTTCATAATTTACTTTTCATTACGTTTTTTTTTCACCATTTTGTTGCTTTTTTTTATTGTTGTTTTATTCAAAGGCAAGTGCACGGCATTAAGGTTTTTAGACTATTAATTGTGTACATTTATTTTTTCCATGACATTCTCGGGGGGGGGGGGGTTAAAGGAAAGGGGAAGAGGAAAGGAGGAAATAAAGAAAGGGGGAGAGGGAAAGGAAAGGGAAAAAAAGGGGGAAAAGGGAGGCAAGAAAAAAGGGGGGGGGAAGGGGCAAAAAAGAAGGGGGGGGGAAGGAGGCAAGAAAAAGGGGGGGAGGGGAAAGGAGCAAGGAAAGAAAGAGAAAAAGGGGAGAGGAATGAGCAAAAAAAGGGGGGGGAGGGGAAGGAGGCAGAAAAAAGGGGAGGGGGAAGGAGGCAAAAAAAGGGGAAGGAAAGGGAAGAAAGGGGAAAAAGAGGGGAAAGGGGGGAAAAAGAAAGGTGAGGGAGAAAGAGTGGAAAGAGGAAAGAAAGAAAGGGGGGGGAAAGGGAGGAAAGGGAAAAGAAAGGGGGAGGGAAAAAGGGAGAAGGAGGCAAGGAAAAAGAGCGAGAACGGGACCAAAAAAGAAGAAGGGGAGGGAAAAAGGGGGAGGACTTAAGGAAGGGGGAAGGGGGGGAATAGTTCTTAAAGGGAAAAAGGGGGTTTTTCGGGAAAAAAGGGGAAGGGAAAGGGGACAGGGGGGGTTTTGGGACTGGGGCTCATAGAAAAAAGGGGAAAAGGGGGAAAAATCATTTAAAATCACCCTTTTGTTGTTGTTTTTCGTTTTTTTTAAGGAGCGTTTGTGTGCGGGGGAAATCCGTTTGCCATTTCCTTTGGCATGATATTAAATTTCTATGTTGCTATACCATCCAAACACATTATTAAAATACTAAAATTTTTCCAAAAAATTGCCGGGGCGTGGTAAAAAATAAATTGAAAAATGAAACCTGTTTCTTCTTTTGGAAAGCTTGAGGGGGCCAGCGCCCCCCCCCCCCCTGCAAATGACCCAGAAAGATTTAAAGAAAACCGTAAGCAAAATGGAAGTAACTGACGAATTATGGATTAAAATACTAAATTCCTCCGAAATATAAAGGTAACGCCTGGGATAAAACAATTAATTAATCGCAGTCATGAAAAACTAACATTCACAACGGAAAATGCAACGTCTTAAATTTGTAAAAATGCCAAAGGCTCCAAAAGGGAAAAGATCAGTGACAAAATTAGCCGCAGGCTATAAAACTAAACCACGGATCCTTTTTTTCTTTTCTTTTTTTTTTTTTTTTCCCCGGTTTACATCCCGGGCAAAAGGGGGTGTAACAACAAAAAGATACACATAAGCATATACATTGTAATTGGGTATATGTATACATATTTTATTTCATATATATATATTATATATATTAATTATATAATATTATATATATATATATATATATATAATTTTATCTGTATATATCACGAATGAATGTGTGTGTGTGTGTGTGTATATTATGTATATTATATATTTTATATATATATATATTAATTTTAAAATATATATTATTATATATTTTATAATTTTATATATACATATATATACATATATATATAATAAAGATAGATAATAGATAGATAGATAGTAATAGATATAATATGATAAGATATAAGGTGTGTGTGTGTGTGTGTGTGTGTGTGTGTGTGTGTGTATATATATATTATAATAATTATATATTATTATATATATAATTTGTGTGTGTGTTGTGGTGTGGTGGTGTGTGTGTGTTGTGTTTGAGTACATATACACCATACGTCTATGTTGTGTGTGTGTGTAATAAATGCATAATGCTTAAATGTTCTTTAAAATTTGCATGTAGAGTTGCGTCCAAGTGGGGCCATGGCCCCCGTGCATCTGGCCCCCGGGCAAAAAGGGCAATAAGAAAGGAAAATCGCACAACCCAAATGGCGACTGTGAAACCCGGGCCCCCGGGGAGGTGCCACTTTCCAGAAAGCCAAGGTCTGTCCCCCATGGGGGGCTTTCATTGCCTGGGGCTTTTGGGGAATCATTATTACCCCAGTCCTGTGGAAAGTCCCGCGTCAGTAAACCATGTGACGGGCCCAGTTCCTGTCTTTCTCTCTTTTTCTCTCTCTCTCTTCTCTCTCCTCTCTCTCTCCTCTCTCTCTCTCCCCCTTCCTCTCTCTCTCTCTCCCTCTTTTCCTTTTTCTCTTCTCTCTCTCTCTCTCATCTCTCTCTCCCCCTCTCTCTCTCTTCTCTCTTCTCTCTCTCTCTCTCTCCTCTCTCTCTCTCTCTCACACAAAACACAACCACACAAAAAACACACACACCACTACACACACACACACACACACACCGCACACACCACCACACACACCCGCACACACCACACACACACACACCCCACTCACACAAAAACCACCTCTTCTATCAGGGGTCCGTTACTTACTTTTTATCAAGCAAATAAGCCCAAAAAAGTTATGTCTTTAATTTCAAAAACCCAACTAAAAAAACGCATTCACCTGTTGTGTTCCTTAGAAAATAATTTCCGCGTAAAAAGGGCCTGACCGTAGCCTTGGTTTTTAATTTTTTTCTTGCCGGCTTCTCTGCGGACAACTGACCCACGGGTGACTTTGCGTTTTTTAAACGGAGAGAAAATTAGGTCGATAGAGATAAGGTTGAAAATAGATGGGGTGGGTTTTTATTAAAATAGATAGATATTGGTAATGGCTGAAGAGATTGAATTTAGAATACTTAAAAAGCGATGATAAAAATGGGGAAACAGACTGACTAACTAGATAAAAAATGTTGTTTAATCATTACACACGCCCGGGAGCCGATAGGGTGAAGAGGCTTATTTCTAAACATTATAAAAAAAAAAAAGAAAAATTTTGTGCAGCAACCCTCGGCGCACAGAAAGTTTCCAAAGGGTGAAAGATCATCACTCGCGCCCGAAGGAAAAGGCGGGGGGGCAATTCGCACGAGAGGACACCCGGTCTTTGGGGGAGGGACTGCCCAGGGTTTGCATTTTTGGGCGAGGGAGGGACCGGATTTCAGATTATTGTAATATATATATATAATTATATAATATAATATATATATTATATTATATATAATAATATATATTATTATTTTATTTATTTTTTTTATTTATAGTACATTTATTTGTGTTTGTGTGTGTGTGTGTGTGGTGTGTGGTGTGTGTAGTGTTGTGTTGGTGTTGTGGGTGGGGTGGGGTGTGTGTGTGTGTGTGTGTGTGGGGTGGCTTGTGTTGTCATGTCTTGTGTTGGTGTGTGTGTTTGGGGGTGTGTGTGTTGGTGGGGTTGTGTGGTGTGTTTGGGGTGTGTGTGTGTTGTGTGTGCTTGTGTGTGGTATGTGCTTGTGTTGTGTGTTGGGTGTGTGTGTAATTTATGAAGACTAGAAAATAAATTTCCTTCGCTTAGGGCCTGAGGAAAACCCCAAAAGCAAACTTTCCCTTTCCCTTTCCCTTTCTTCCTTTCTTTTTTACCTTTTATCAGCTTATGTAAGCAAATGAATGTTTGGCGTGGCCCTCTTTTATATGTTTTTTATTTGTTACACACCTAATACATACGGTACGCATTATATATTAAAATATTATATTAATATATATATATATTATATATATATATATTATATATATATTATATATATCATGTTCCTATGTATGTATGTACAAATTGTATAGATAGAAAGGGAAAAGGTTATGTTTTGATAGATAAAGAAGAGTTGTTATTTGTATGTTTAATCACACACACACACACACACACACACCAACACACACACCACACACAAACCATATAATATTATATATTATATATATTATATATAGAGAGAGGAAAAGAGAGAAGAGAAGAGAGGGAGAGAGAGAGAGAGAGAGAAGATTATTATATTCATATATAGTAAATATATTAATATATATATATATTATATATATTATAAAAATTTTTATCATACTGCAACAAACATCATATATATATATATTAATATATTATATAATATATTATATAATATAACAGTGTGTGTTGTGTGTGTGTGTGTGTGTGTGTGTGTGTGTGTGTGTGTGTGTGTGTGTGTTTGTGTGTGTGTTTGTGTGTTTGTGTTTTTGTGTGTGTGGTTTTTGTGTGGTGTGTGTGTGTTTTGTTGTGGGGTGTGTGTGGTGTGTTGTGTGTGTGTGTGTTTTTTGTGTGTTTATATTTGGTTAATGTATAAAATATAAAATTTAATATATATATATATATTTTTATATATGTTTTATAAATATATCTATATATTATTATTATATATATATAATATATATATTTATATGTATACTATATAGTATATAACATTACATATACACAGCGTGTTTATAAATTCCCAAGGATCCAGATTCAGGAAGGGCATAAACACAACCATCTTTTCTACCCACAAAAAATATTTTCCCTTTTCGAAAAACGCTAATCTGGCGAAAAAAATCGAACGAACCCCCCTCGACCACCCCAAAAAAACCCCATCCCCAGAATTTGGGATCGCCTGTCATCATCGCCACGTGATTCCCAAAAGTGAGCTTTATTAGACTGCCTGAATAATGGGAAAATACTGTTGAAATGCCCCCATTGAATAGGAAACGGTGTGCAGGGGGTATTTGTGCGCGCCCAGATATTTTCACGTCAATACAAACCGGCACACAAGGGAGGGTTTAGTATCCAAACCTCACGTTAAATCAGGTCGTGCACCGGATGGGTGAGGTGAACAACCCCCTCTAATTTTGGAAAGGGGAGTGCTCTTTTCGTTTTTGACTAGGGAATTTATGGCGAGGGGGAAATTGTGGGAAGGGGTTTTTCAGGGTGAGCTGTGTAAGGAAAGACAGAATGATGGGGACTGTGTTGCAGGAAAAGGTAAATTAGGATGATGGAGAATGGGGACTAAAAGTTGTGCGTGTTGGTATGGTGGGGGGATGGAGTGCGGAGTGGGGAGCCAATTTTGGGCCCCCACATATTTAAAATTGGGGTTTTTTAAAGCCATTTTAAAAAATGATAAAAAGCTCTGTGTGTGTGTTGAACTATACTATATGTCCACACCGCGCGCGCGCGCACAACAAACCCCCACACACACACCAACACAAAACACCACCAACACACAACACCACACAACACACACACACACCACACAAAAACACACAACCCCCCAAAACACCACACACCACACACCCCCACAACCAACCAAAACACACCCACAAACCCATGAAATGACATCATTTTAATTCATAATCTACATCATGCATAATACACAAAAATTTCATGCATTTAGATGCGATTGTAGCATGGAGATAGATTTTGGGAGGGTAAATCCAAAGTCAAAGGGAGGTATGCCATTTTCCCTCTCTGCTCATTTTCCAGGACATGGAAACCGCTCGCTCGAACAGCTTGTGAACTTCGTACTTCTGAGTGTTATGCCACGAGGCATGATCGCCTGACTTTGACGAAATTCTGCTAAAACAAAAAACACGGGGTTTTATCGAGGAAAATCCGAGGCGCCTCACACTCACTTCGTAAATGCGGAAAAAAGAATGAGGTCTCCGAGCGAAATTCGAAAAAGTTAAAGGGTGCTCATCTGAAATGTTCCGAACCAGGGGTTAAGTATATATAATATAATTTAAAATTATATAATATATATATATATATATATTAATATATGTATTTTATTATGTGTGTGTGTGGGTGTGTGTGTGTGGGTGTGTGTTTTTGTGTGTGTTGGTTGTGTGTGTGTGGTGTGGGTGTGTTTTGTTTGGGTGGGGTGTGTTGTTTTGGTGTGTTTTGTGTGTGTGTGTGGGGTGTGTTTTGTGTGTGTTTTGTTTTTGTGTGTGTTGGTGGTGTGTGGTGTTGTGTGTGTGTGTGTGTGT
Source organism: Penaeus monodon (assembly GCF_015228065.2). Lineage (NCBI taxonomy): Eukaryota > Metazoa > Arthropoda > Malacostraca > Decapoda > Penaeidae > Penaeus > Penaeus monodon. The sequence continues at coordinate 23,907 of NW_023651945.1, forward strand.
GGGTGTGTTTTATATTATATCTATTTAAAATTTTATATATATATATATATTATATAATATTATGTATTATGTAGCGCACACACACACATGTATTATTATTATGTATATATTATATATATAATTTATTATATATATAATTTATGTTATATATAAAAAATATATATATATATATATATACTAATATTTTATTCTGTGGTGTGTGTGTGTGTGTGTGTGTGTGTGTTGTGTGTGTGTGTGTGTGTGTGTGTGTGTGGTGTGGGGGGTGGCTATGTGTTCCGCGCACCCCAAACATATATATTATATATATTATATAATATAATATATATATATTAAAATTTTAAAATTATGTTTGTGCGTGGCGCGTGTATACACATGCCACACAACACACACACACACACACCCACACACACACACACACACACACCAACCACCACACCACACACCACACACACACCCATTTATATATGTTATTAATATATATATATAATATAATTATATATATTATAATAACATATAATATATTCATATTATACGTACACATAAACTTCACACCTATTATTAAACATCTTTCTCAGTTAAACAAAATAAAGATAGTCTAAACATAGATATTTTAAAACGTTGTTATTTTTCCTGATCGCAAGTGATCTGAAAACATGAACACCATTTTCACTCTCCCCCCCACCCTTTTGAAATTTTTAATGAGAGAAAAACAAGGGAAAAGCTGTGACCTCGTAAAAAATTTGTAGGTGCCGGTGTGTGTTTGTTTTTATTTCTGTTTTTTTTTTTTCTTTTGTGTTTTTTTTATGTGTTGTGAGTGTGTGTGTGTGGGTGTGTGTGTGTGTGTGGTTTTTGTGTGTGTGGTTTTTGTGTGTGTGTGGTGTCTTGGTTGGGAGGTGACTTTGTATACTGTGTATACGTATGTGTATAATATTAAAAATGTAGGTGTGTTGCATCCTCAAACCCCCTTTGGGTTTACTCTTACTTCATCTAAACATTAATCCACCAAAAAAAAAAACCCCCCTAAAAAAATTGCCTTCGTACGAATACAAAAGAAAAACTTTTTTCTTCCTCCCTTCCCCTCCCTCTCTCTCTCTCTCTCTATCTATCTCTATCTCTTCATCTCTCCCCTCTCTCTCTCTCCTCTCTCTCTCTCTCTCTCTCTCTCTCTCTCTCTCTCCTTTTCCCCTCTCTCCTGTAAAAAAAAAAAATTATATATTTTATATTATATTATATATTAAAATATATTATTATATATGTATTTATTATATATATATAATATTATAATATATATATATTGTGTGGTGTGTGTGTGTGTGTGGTGTGTGTTTGGGTGTGTGTCTGTGTGTGTGTGTGTGTACACACACCCCCCACACACACCACACACACACACACCACACCACAAAACACACACACACAACACCACACACACTATATATATATAATATATTATATATATTTTATATATATATAATATATTATGGTGTGTGTGTGTGTGTGGGATATTTATATATTATATATATATATAATATTATATATAATATATTATTATATTTTATGGGGGAATCTATATCTATATATATATATTTTATATATATATATTATATATTTAATATTAAATTTATATTACCTACCAAAATCGGCCGATGTTGGTTTGTCTGTGTGTTTCACTCATTTGCAGACATCGCCCGTGCTCGGCATGGGCACGCAATTAAAGATGGGTTTTGAAAACCCCCAACAGATTACCTAAACAACTACCCCGGGGAAGGTCGTATAAAAGGGGGTAGTCAAATACATGTGTCAGCTGGCATCATGTCACCTAGTTGTCAAACACCGAATGGCTCGGGAAAAGATAAGGTATTTTTAAATATAAATAAATGAATTAATACACATATTATTATTATCAATTATATATATATATATATTAATATAATATATATATATTGCATGCGTTGGGTGTGGTGTGTTTTCTGCTTCACAACTACCTATATGTACATTGGGGATGTGTATATTACACACATATACATATAGTAGTAATGTATGTGTGTATATTGTATAAATGTGTAAATAACTATTGTATGAAAATTTATATAATTGTAATATAGGTATGTACATTTATATGTATATATACATATATATATACCTGTATATATAAACACATATAGGTATGTATATGTATATATATATATACCTGTAAAAATTTTACATAGTGATATAAATACTTATATAAACGTTATTGTAAAATTTTTATATAATTAAATTTTTACAAATATAGGGGTTTTATACATATATACCATACATATAGGTGTATATAGAAATATATATTTATATCCTTCCATTCACCTTCTTCCTCTTGCTCCCCGTCGCACCACCGATACCCATCGATACCGTCATTCGACCGGAACGCAACGTCACGTTCTGTTTTCTTTCTTTCTTTCTTTTTCGTCCGTTAACGTTTCTTCGCATCTGCTGCTCGTCGGAGGTTCTTTCTCCGCCTCGGGGGGTCGGAGGCGGTCGGCTGAGTGTCGTTTGCTCGCTTGGAGGACCTGTTGCGGGGCGGGGCGTGAGGGCTAATGGTTTTAAATTGGGAGGAAGGGGGGGGGGGTTGGAGGGGAGGGGAAAGGGAAGGGGGGAGGGGAGGAGAAAGGGGAAGGGGAGGAGGAGGTGAGGGGGGAGGGGGGAGGGGGGGAGGGGGGAGGGGGAGGAAGTTGGAGGAGGGGAGGGAGGGGGAGGAAAGGAGAGGAGGGGGAGGGGGAGGGAGTAGGGGGGGAAGGTTTTTGGGGGGTTTGGGGAAAGGAGTAATTTGGGGGAAGGGGGGAGGAAAAGGGGGAGGAGGAGAGGGGGAGGGAATTATATTTGAGGGGAAGAGGGGGTTTTATTTTTAAAGGGGTAAAGGTTTTGGGTTGGGAGGAGGAGGGGGGAGAAAAGGGGGGAGGGAAGTATGGAAGGGGGGAAGGGGGTATTGGGGAGAGGAGGGGGGAGTATTATGGGTAGTAAGGGGGAAGGAGGAGGGATTTTAGGATAGGAGGAAGGAGGAAAAGGGGGAAAGGGGAAAAGGGGGAGAAAAGAAGAAAGAAGAAAGAAAAAAGGGAGGGGGAGGGGGGATAAGGAAAGGAGTATGAGAAAAGACAAAAAGAAAAAACATAAGAAAAAAAGGGAAAACAAAAAAAGCCCAAAAGGGAAAAAAAAAAAAAAAAAAAAAAAATTCGTAACCATAGTAATTGATGATGATTTAAAACGAAAAGGGAACTAAAAACAAAGAAAAACCCCGGGCTTGAAAACAAACAAATAATAAAAGGGCCCCATACGGAAAGGGAAATTCTCAGCCTCATTCCACCGGGGTTGTAGAGTTTTTTGGATCAGCCCGACCCTGTTACGGGGTTGGGGTGTGTGTGTGTGTGTGTGGTGTGTGGGGTGTGTTGTGTTTTGTTGTTTGGTGTGTGTGGTGGTGTGTGTGGGGTGTGTGTGTGTGTGTGTGTGTGTGTGTGTGTGTGTGTGTGTGTGTGTGTTTTGAAATTGCATATATTGAAATATATTATTTTCTATATTTTAAATTTTATATATATTTTATATGGGATATTTTTTAATATTACACACACACAGGTACCAAACTTTTTTTTAAAAATAAATTGTGTATGTAAAACCCCTTTTAAGGTCGCCTCACGGGGAATGGCACTGGCATCATGCGGGGTCAAAGTGAACTATGCGTAAAAAACCCTTTTTAACGGTTGTATTTCGTTCATAAAGCAGGTCTCCAAAGAGTTTAAGTCCGACGAGAGAAATCGCGAACATGAAAAAAACGAATTTCATATACTCAAGCGGGGAAACTTTTTTCTTTTTCCTTTTGGATGGGAGTCCCGTGGGCCGGTGTGTGCTGTGCGTGTGTGGTGTTTTTTGTTTGTGTCCCAAAGGGGTTGACACGTAAATTTCTTCTGGGGTTTTTTTATGGGATGCTTTTCTGTGTAAGCGCCAAAGTTTAAAAGGGGGTTAAGCCTTTAGTATGTAAATACAAAGCCCTGTTACATTAATTTTTATTTGTAAATAGCAATTTTTGATTGTTATTATTTTTCTGTAAATTTTTGAAAAATGCCTTTTTATTTTCAAAATTGTTTTTTTAAAACCAAACACTTATTATAAACCCTATCAAATACTGATCCAAAGATTAGCTTTTGTTATTTTTAAGCTATTATACTTAAACTTATCATTATTTTCATGAGGGTATATTCCCTCCGCATTAGAAATTCTTTAATTAAACCATATCATACATTGTATCATGACCGAAATCCCAAAGAAATTTAAAAAAACGTCACAAAGAAAAGGAGCAGGGGGACGTCATCGAAATACGAAAACGTGACTCTCAAAGTCGACGGTTATCCCCACTGTACAAAAATTGACGTCTCATTTAGGGCGATGACCCATACGCGAATTCAAATAATGATAAAATAACAAAAAAAAAAAAAAGAAAAAAAAAAGATTTCCAAACTAATAAAAAGAATTTAACTAAGAACCAGAATCTAAAAAAAAAAACGAATTAAAAATAACTATAAATTTCATAGATAAATCTCCGCTCAAGAAAGAAAATGAGGGCCGGTTAAAATTTTTTCAAAAATTACTTTTGGTTTTTGTTAGATTTGTGATTTTTTTTTTTTTTTTGACATTTGATTAATTCCATATTTCTTTTTTTTTCTCTTACTTTTGTTTTATTGTTTTTTTACCTTTGTTCTTCCTTTTTTCCGGCGTAAAAAAAATCGTAGCATAAAATATTGCCTTCTATTTGTAATGATAATCATGACGTTAAACTTAGCCCTTAGAAGTAAAAGTGCTGTATTTATAAAAGTAAAGGTAATGACAAAAAAAAAAAGCCCTAATCATATTTATGATGGGCAATCATTTAAAAATATAATGATAATATGGTGATGAGATAATAATTAACAAAAAAAAAACAAAATTGTGGTGTTTTGAAGACAAAATATCTACATGTAAAATCATTAGACATGAGAAAATTAAAAAAATACAAAAATTTGAAAACTGGGAAACGATAACAATGATTCAGGGGCGAAAAGAAAATTAAAAAGTAGAATTGCAATTGCAAAGAAAAAAACTGGGAAAAAAAAAGCCTTTTACGAAATCAAAAAATCTTTGAAACGAGAAAACGGTTTCTGAAAAAGTTACATCTTCTGTTCTCTTATATGGAAGTGGTCACACCATTATGCAAGATGAAAAAGAACGGGAAGCAATGGAGATGTGGTGTTCCGGGAGATGTTGAAAGTGTCATGGACTGAGTTTGTGTAAACGAAAAGGTGATTGAAAAAAAGTTAGAAAAAACATCTATCCTCAAGAAAACTAAATTTTTTTTTGGATATAAAAATAGGGGAAAATATTTGGGAAACGGGTTTAGGGAAGGAAAAAATAAGGGTTTTTAAACCCAGAGGGAGACAAGAAGAAGGGAAGCTCTTCCTCTGACTCAGACAGAGAAAAATTTCCAAATGCATGGTAGCCACGCAATTGACAAGGCACAACAACAGAAGAAGATGATGATATAATAATAATAATAATGGGAATGATAATATAATATAATTATCATAACAACTATAACAACAAATAACACTGATAATAAAGAAAAAAATAAAAATTGTAAGGCAATTAGTAAAAATTTAATAAAATAATAATATAATATTTTTATTATTATTTATTTATTAATATGAAATGATGATAAAAATAAATAATAATAACAATAAAGTGTAACAAGAAAAAATAAAAATAGCAGTAATAATAACCATGATGATGATGAATGATGATAATGTGATAACAATAAAAAACAAAAATAATAAAAAACTGTAATAATAAAATTTAATAATGATAATAATAATAAAAATAAAAATAAATAAAATAAAAAAATAATGATAATAATAATAATAAAAACAAAATAAGATAAAAATAAAATTTTAAAAAATAAAAACCCAAACTAATACTGATGATAATAAATAATGATTAGTTTATGATATTAAGATAGAAAAAAAAAGGAAAAAATAAAAATATTTGCTGATAATAATAATGTAATATAATGATTAAAAATAAAAAATAATATCAAAAATATAATAAACAATAGAAAAAACAACAGCAAAAATAATAAAAATATAATAAAAACATGATAAAAAAATACACAACAAAAACAAAATTTAAAAAATAATAAATGATATTAAAGTAATATAAAGGTGATAACAAAAATATATATTAATAATATTATTAATATTATTAATAATAATGATAGATGGATGAATGATGATGATGATGATGATGATATGATGATATGATATGATGATGATGATGATAAAAATAAACATAATTAATAATAATATTTTTAAATATTGAAAGATGATAAAAACAAAAATAATTAGGAAAAAAATGGTCTGGGACATGAAAAATTGTTCCCATTTTTAAATTTCACTATGGTCACTGCAACTATAATGCTATTCAGTGATATACAACATAAAAATGACAAAAAAAAAGAACTCTGAAAAAAAACAAAAAATAAAAATAATCATACACATTCGCCCACATACAATTAGGAAGCGGAAGTCGTTTATTACACTACATTTTCAAATAGACTCTTGAACGGAAAAGGCAGACCGATATGATTTTTCCGTAGTCGGGAAAATACGACCAATGTCCTGTATAATATAAATTTTTAAACAGATCCGACTCTTTTGTCAGGGGGATTCGCCGCCGCATGAATTATAAAACTAAATAAACGAAATAAAATGGAAAATTTTGGGGGGGAGATACAGACGGCGTTCTTGGTTGGGGTTTTGACGTCATCAAAAGGAAACGCCGGTGGGCCATTTTCACAACGTTACAGAGCAGAAGAAAAATTTAAAGAGGTCAAACAGGACCAAGGGCGGGGGACACAACAACTCCCCCCCTTTCGAAAAGACACCCGCTGAGGGGGGGTTTGACGAGTTTTTTCTCTGCCTTTTTCCCTTTTCTTTTCTCGTTTTCGTTGGAATACTGTCTTTTGTGCTGCGTTCGTTGTTTTTGTTGTTGAAGGAGGGTTTATATTCCCCCACTTTAGGGAGCGAAAAAAAAAAAAGGGAGGGGGTGACAGATAATGGGGAAATAAAAGGAAAGGGAGTGACAACGAGAGTGTGGGAAGGGAAGTGGTGGGGGGCTGAAAAAAACGGTAACTGTAAAATTTTGGCTCCATATTCTCTATATGCATCACTGGGAAATATTCACACACCCTGCATCATCGCGCACGCACAAAAAAACACGCACACATCACACACACACACACACCCCACAACACACACACACCACCCAAAACCGCACACAAAAACCCCAAAGCCACCACACACAACCCCACACACAACCAACACACCAACCCACACAACACACCAACCCCACACACAAAAACACACCACACGCACACGACACGCACCGCACACCGCACACACC
>NW_023651946.1:0-5451 GCF_015228065.2 Penaeus monodon
TTTTTTTATTATTCTTTTGTCGTTATCGTTATCATTATTGTTATCTTATTATTATCATTATTATCATTTTCTTTTCTTTTTGTCACAGCTCGTAGAAGGGGAAAAAGAATCTTGAAAAAAATCATCGGTTACGATGCGAAACCAATGATTACATTTTGTGGAAGCTAAGAATAGATTAAAAATGTTTGTGGCAAATGCGTAGTTACCCTTTATTATTGTTTTTTTGTTGTTACAATCTTAAAATGAAATAAAAAAAAAATTAAAATTAAAAAAAACGCCTTCCGGATGTAAAGGGAAAAAGGAAAACATTAATAGGTCATATGATTCCAAAGAAAAGATGGGGTTAGATTCAAAACAACAAGGTTTTACTCCCTAAGTGCTTTCCAGTTAATCGATGAACATGCAGAATAGTCTGATAAGGGGCCTGATGACCACTCTCTCCCTTTTTGTTTCGTGATCAGGCGAGGGTGAAGGTTTAATGACGGACATGAACCAGTGACCAAATTTTAGGGGGGGAGGGGGGGGGCATGAGCTGTGTGAAAAAATGCGTTTGCGTGGACATGTCTCATCTTGGTTTATTGCATAGGTATCCCCACTTGGATTTAAATAAAAAGGGGGAATTATTTTTCATTCTTCTTAAATTTCTTTTTTTATTTCTTCTACTGTTTATCCATGGTTTAAATTTGTTTTGTAGATATGCGAAAATGTATATTTTGAGACTGAATCCTCATACTAAATTATATATGAAGATGGAAGGAAACAAAGTCGAAAGTTCATATTATTATATAAATTGATACATAGTTATTGAAAGGTTTATACATGTGATTTTAGAGTGGGATATGGAAACTATATAAAAAGCTATTTTTTTTATTTTACTATGTGTGACATGGAAAATATCTGCGGTTTTGATTCTTTTTAAAATCATAAAATTAAAAGATTTTTTTATGTATGTTCAATATTCTGTTATATATATCAACTATTTGTTCTCTATACATTTTGTTGGGATGTATGTAGTATGTTTTAGTATAATTATGTATGTATGTTGTATGTATTATGTATGTATGTATGTATGTAGTAAGGGTTTTTCTTATCATCTTTATAGATGATATGTGTTTAAAATTCATATTTTCTTTAAGGCATGAGTGAAATGTGTAGTTAAAAGTGAATGAAAATTTTAAAAAAAAATAATTTTATGACAACACATTTGGGATTGTTTCGTTTTTGTTTGTGTAGAGGCGCAGAGGAAACCTTCGTCCTTTTGAAAGGGATGGGAAAAAACATTTAGGATTTTTTTCAGGTATTTTACAAGCTTATAAACTATTATCATTTGATTTTTAACTATTATAGTAATTATTCGTGTATTTAAAGGGAATTATTTTCTTTTTGAAAACTTTAAAAAACGAAATAATGATATTACAGTGGACGACGTAAAAAAGGGGTGTTCTGAAATGGTTCAAAAAAATAAATGGGCGTGTTTTTTAAATATGTAATAATGATGCAAGTTTTATAAAAAAAATTCTACTTGTATTTTGATGAATTTGGAAAAAATTGGGAAATGCAGTCCAATATCTGTAAAGCTGTTGATTGTTATTTGTGTGTTAATATTGGGAATATAAAAATTTATTTTTTGCTGTAAAACCATGATCTATTTTTTTTTAGAACGAAAAAAACAATTCAAATGATGTAAATGTAAGAGTAATTTGAAGCAATAATGATATGGTATACTTCGTTTACTATATTTTTAAAAAAAAATTCTTAAAAAAAGGCCATAGAGGATATGTCATTATTTACATTATAAAATTTTAGGGTTTAAAAAAAATATTACAACGGCTCAAAAAGGTTCCTTTGCGAACTACCATCTACTATCATCTATCTATCTATTTTCTATATCTTTAAAATCATTATTATCTATCTATTTCTATCTATCTATCTATCTATCTATATATTTATATAATATTATTATTAAAATATATATATATTATATATATATTATATTATATATATATGGTGTGTGTTTGTGTGTGTGTGTTGGTGTTGTATGTATATGTATTGTGACCATATCAAACAACAACAATATGTTTTATATACGTATATATAGATTAGTTAGATGATATATACAATTATGAACATAGGTATATATGTATATGTATATATGTATATTTATCATGTATACATCCTAATTGTAAATGGTATATATATACAATAAATATGCATTATATAATATAGACACAACATATACATTATATTATATAATTATATATAGATATATATATACATATTGTGTGTTGGTGTGTGTGTGTGTGTGTTGTGTGTGTGTTTTGTGTGTGTGTGTGTGTATATACTACAATTTTTTATATTATGTATAATTTAATTATATATATTGTATATGAAATATATTGTATATGAAATTAATATATATATATATATTATATATTATATATATATATATATTTTTATTATATTTATATATTTTTTTATTTATATATATATATATATATATATATATATATATTTTAAAAATATTATATTGTGTGTGCGTGTGTTGTGTTTGTGTGTTGTGTTGGTGTAATCATATAATTATATATATATATATATATATATATATATATATATATATATATATAAATATATATAATATATAATATATATAAAATATATAAGGGGTTGATGCATTTTGTGTGTATCATGTATGTATAAACATTTTATACATATTTTATATATATATATATATATATAAAATATATATATAATAAATATATATTACCATATTATATATATTTTATATATATATATATATATTAAGTATATGTGTATATATTTTATATATATTGTGTGTGTGTGCATGCGCGCGGCGTGTGTGTGTGTGTGTGTGTGTGTGTGATGAAAAGGGGTGTAGGGAGAGGTGGTGAGAAATTGCCAGGACTGAGGGCGGCCTGACAAGGAGACGGATGCCTTGGCACTACTGCTGATGAGTAAGTGAGAGAAGGGACCGCGAATGATACACAGAGGAGTACAATGTAGGAAAATATTCTTTACAAAACTTTAATGGTGAAAATTTAAAACAAGAGTATAAGAGTTATTTCAGTAATTAAAAGTACAGTACAGTACTGTACAGTTTTGTAACACTATTGCACCGGGGTTTGATTCCGGGAAAAGTTGCAGATTTCATTGCAGTCATTTCAAATATATTTTCCTATTACCAGACTCACTACATAAAGTATTTCTGAAAAAAGTACTTGTCAGGTGAAGATGTCTTGCTTAATGTCTTAGGTTCTTCCAAAAAAAAAAAAAATAGATGAAACGAAGATATCTTGCTCTATGTCTTTGCTCCCCCACCCCCTCGACCCCAAACAAAGGCATCAAAGGTCTCATTTTCATTTCTCTTCAATACTGCCTTTAAGAAGAGCCAATCACTCAGAAAGATTCGACATTCCCAAAAAGTGCCTTTTACTACCGGGGTCTCGGTGAAATTTTGGAACGCTGTCTTTCAAAATACTATTTTCGGATAATGTTAAAAAAAAAACCTAAAAAGTGAGAGGTTCTATATTCTATCTTTGCTTCACTTCTTGTGCTTTCTGATGATTTCGGGTTGGGAATCTCTGAATCTCTTTGTTTTTTCATATGTACGTGTATATAAGGAGTTTTTGGATAGATTCATAGATTAAAAGCTCGATAGATAAATAGAATTGATATAGAGACAGATATATATATTATATATATATAATATATAATATATATATATATATATATATATATTATATATATATATATATAAGGATAGATGGATAGCTGAATAGGTAGGTAGATAGATGTTTGATAAATGGATAGGTAGATAGATAGACAGATATAGGCATAGGTAGATATATATCGTAGAAACTCCAGCATTATACCATCCCCCCTCCTTGCCCCTTCTCTCTCTCTCTCTCTCTCTCTCTCCTCTCTCTCTCTACACACACACACACACGCACCACACACACAACCAAACAACACCAAAACACACACACACATTATTATATTAATATATATTATATATATTATTTTAAAATATTATTATATTATTACATATGTGTGTGTGTGTGTGTGTGGGGTGTGTGGTGGGTGTGGGTTTGTAGTGGTGGTGTGTGTGTGTGTGTATACTATTATTTTTTGTGTTGTGTACGTATAGGTCCTTATATTATTAAAATTTTTTTTTTAAAAATTTTAATATTTTTTTTTTTTTTTTGTGTGGTGTGGGTGGGGGTGTGGTGGTCGTGTGGTGTGTGTTGTGTGTGTGTGGTGTGTGTGTGTGTGTTTTCCCTTTTGTTTTTTGGGGTGTGTGTTGGTCTTTTTTTTTTTTTTTTTTATTTATTTATTTTTTTTTGTATATTTATTTAATTTTTTTTTTTTTTTATTTATTCTGAAAATTAAATCCCTGTGGTGTGTTGTTGTATGTTTATATTATGTTATTTATTATATATTTTTATATTAAATTTCTAATTTTTTATTAATCATTATTTTTTTATTTATTTATTTATTATTTGTTTTCCCTTTAATTTTTTTTTATATTTATTTTTTTATTTAAATTTAATTTTTATAAAACCATATTTTTTTATACGTCTGATATATACATTAAAATTTTATTCTAAAATATATTTTATTTTATATATATTTTAATTTTTTTTTATTTTCTCTCTCTCTATTCTCCTCTCTCTCTCTCCCCTCTCTCCCTTTCTCTCTCCTTCTCCTCTCTCTCTCTTCTCTCTCCTCTCTCTCTTCTTCTTTCCCTTCTTTCCCTCCCATCTTTCTCCCCCCCTTTCCCCCTTTCCCCCTCCCTTTTTCTACATACCCCACAAAGCTTCGTGTCGCGGGAGTTTCGGTTAAAAATCATCCAAGGCAGCTCTTTTTTTGAAATGGGGGAAAAAACTCCTGCAAAGGGTATGGGAAAACAGAGACCCTTTGTGGATGGGGTTTTAAAATTACAGGGGAAAAAGGCCTGATTGCTCACTGACAGAGAATGTTTTTTTTTTTAAATTTTATGGGATTTTTTTTCTTTTTAACCTTTGCAAAAGGAATATTACAAAAATATGCTGCTTGCTGAGAGGAATGTTTTTTTTGCGACGTTCCATTTACTTTAAATTTTGTGATAAAAACTTTAAAAAGGGTCAAAGCAGAATGAGTCGAAGATTTTTTTTATTTTTTATTTCTTCTTATATGATATATCCCCCATTTTCCGGGGAAAAATATAGTTTGTAAAGATAAAGCTAGTTAATAGGAAAACAACATTGAAAACAAGACCCAAACTGTCAAAAACATTTCAGAATTTTCTCCTAAATATGATCGACCGTGTATTCGTTTTAACAGAAAAAAAGAACCTTTTCCTATATAATTTTCCAAAAAATTTTTTTTAAAAAGTAAAAAAAACCCCCCCCACATAAACCAAAAAAAAAAAAAAATTTTAAAAAAAAAAAACAC
>NW_023651947.1:0-5451 GCF_015228065.2 Penaeus monodon
TTGTTGGGGGACTTCGGGGAAAAGTTTTTAGGGCTTTCCCATCTTTGATCCCTGCGGGGGGAATTTAATCCAGGTTTAAAAGTATACAGAAAAAAAATCTAAAAAATCCCCCACTGTCGGGAAACATGATCACGTGCTATTCCCCTGCCCTGTGTATTTCCTATATGTGTTCTCTATTCCCCGACTCTTTCCATGATTGATCGCCCGAAAGACAGTCTCGGTGCTCGAACACATGAGGTTTTGCTTAATTCCTTTTTCTTTCTTTTAGGGGGACAAATCTGAGTAGGTTTTCGTTATTTTTTTCGAAAATATAAATGTTTATTTACCCAAACCAGAATACCCCAGTAATTGACTCTATTCATCTATTTCAACATGTAAAACTTGAAGATCGAGTAATTTTCTCTTCACGTCTGACAGTTGCTGCATATTGAAAAGAAAATATTCCAGAAATAAAATAATCGCGTTAATTTTCATCGGACATAAATTTAGACCAACTAGAATACTCGTTATGTTCCTGATTTTATAATTCCCTCATATGGCGCCCATTTCTGTTATCCCATCTGACCATTCTCTTAATTATATCCTCAGTATTCACCTTCATCTCGGTGTTTGGCGACATCGTTGTGTTCTACTACAGTCGTCAGCTCGACCTGTACGGCGAGAGGGACAACGAAATCAAAGAAGAGAAAGAAGCGGCCGAAACACCTGAATCGAGCCCTCTGAACGTGGTCGAAGAGGAGGCGATCGAACCCACGGGGACGAGTGATATGGTTCTTAGTGGTTGAGCACACGTGCCCTATACTGAAAATATCTGAAAACTGTAGCGATTTAAAGACTGTTTTTCAACAATGCGGCGTCACATTTTTTGTATAACATTAAGAACGGATGAACAAATAAGGGCATAACAAAGTGTACCGGCGAAATATAAGTATACTACAATCCCGTGTTCATAACGAATAGATATACATAAATGGAACAAGTAATCAGGGACGAATACAGGTACGCGAGATGCCTTGTTTCCTATTTGGAATAGGAAAGGTACAAAGAGTAAAATAGGAAAATCACTCACACACACACACACACACACACACATATACTTATATATATATATATAAATTATATATATATATATATATATATATATATATATATATATATATGTATAAAAAATATAGATATATATATATATATATATATATATATATATATATATATATTATATTATATAGATATATATATATATATATATAATATATATATATATTTTATAATATATATATATATATATATATATATTATATATATATATATATATATATATATATATATATATATTATATATATATATATATATATATATATATATATATAATATATATATATATATATATATTATATATATTATATATATATATATATATATATATATATGTATATACATATATATATATATATATATATATATATATATATATATATATATATATATATATATATATATATATATATATATATATATATAAGTATATGTGTGTGTGTGGGTGTGTGTTGTGAGTGATTTTCCTATTTTACTCTTTGTACCTTTCCTATTCCAATAGGAAACAAGGCATCTCGCGTACTGTATTCGTCCCTGATTACTTGTTCCATTTATGTATATCTATTCGTTATGAACACGGGATTGTAGTATACTTATATTTCGCCGGTACACTTTGTTATGCCCTTATTTGTTCATCCGTTCTTAATGTTATACAAAAAATGTGACGCCGCATTGTTGAAAAACAGTCTTTAAATCGCTACAGTTTTCAGATATTTTCAGTATAGGGCACGTGTGCTCAACCACTAAGAACCATATCACTCGTCCCCGTGGGTTCGATCGCCTCCTCTTCGACCACGTTCAGAGGGCTCGATTCAGGTGTTTCGGCCGCTTCTTTCTCTTCTTTGATTTCGTTGTCCCTCTCGCCGTACAGGTCGAGCTGACGACTGTAGTAGAACACAACGATGTCGCCAAACACCGAGATGAAGGTGAATACTGAGGATATAATTAAGAGAATGGTCAGATGGGATAACAGAAATGGGCGCCATATGAGGGAATTATAAAATCAGGAACATAACGAGTATTCTAGTTGGTCTAAATTTATGTCCGATGAAATTAACGCGATTTTTTATTTTCTGGAATTTATTTTTCTTTTCAATATGCAGCAACTGTCAGACTGTGAAGAGAAAATCTACATCGATCTGTCAAAGTTATACACTTTTTTGAAATAGATGAAATAGACTGTCAATTACTGGGGGTATATCTGGTTTGGGTAAATAAACATTTATATTTGCGAAAAAAATAACTGAAACCTACTCAGATTTTCGTCCCCCCTAAAAGAAAAGAAAGAAGGAATTAAAGCCAAACCTCCATGTGTTCGAGCACCCGACGACTGCCCTTTCGGGCGATCAATCATGGAAATGAGTCGGGGAAATAGAGAACACATATAGGAAATTACATCACGGGCCAGGTGGGAATACTAGCACGTTCTCTGATCATAGTTTCCCGACACGTGGCGATATTTTTAGATTTTGTTCTGTATACTTATAAACCTGGATTAAAATCTCACCCGCAGGGATCAAATGTATGGCTAGCCTAAACTTGTCCGAGTCATACAACCAGCAGTTTCCTCTCTTCCCACAGGACATGTCCCACAGCAAGCAGGTAGAATCTGTGGATATAAGATGTTATAAGTGATTTTAAATAAAACGTGGATTACTTAATATACACCACACATGCTATGACAGATACTTTTCATGGTGTACACACGCTGCACAGACACAAACCTATCACGGCTCCCATGATGATGGGTCCAGGAATGAGCCCGAAGCAGCTGAGGAAAGCTGTCAGAGCTCCCAAGGCGACCCCTTTGTCTTTGTCCTCCACGGAACTGCCAGGTTAAAGGTTTTGGTTATTGTAAATTAGGTTTAAATGAAAAGCACTTTTTATATATTCAAATTGCCTGTGCTGTTAATAGATGCACCAAAAGAAATTGCGACCTAACTGTTGAAAATTGGTAATAGTAAAAATAGCATCGGTAGTGGCATAACTATAAGATCGAAAGTATTCATATAAAAAAAAAAGAAAAAAAAAATCGGAAAGCATAAAGACCAAAAGTTTTTGTTTTTACCGAAAAGCGACAACGTGGTATAACTTTTAAACATTTTGGATTCAAAGTACGTGTAGACCTAACATTATAGATGTCCGCTAAATCTTTATATATCATCTTTACTCGTACTTGTAGCTGCGAAAATCCATCGATTTGAATACTTATCGTCAAACTTTATTTATGCTAACAAAGCTTGTTGGAAAAATAATGTCTTACTTACAAACGTTGAATCAGTGTAAATTTAACATCTACAGTTAATCAAGTTTATAATAAATGTGGTAGGAAGTGAAGTTTATTTTCAAGGCATTATGAATTTTTTAAATGACAATGATTGTGTGTATGTGTAAGTGCTGGCATTTGTGTGAGTCATCACTCCACGTCTGGGCTTGAACTCCAGAGTACTCCCATTCAGTTGAGGTCATCGTGATACTCTGTTGACTGAATTAAAGTAGAAACATTTACTCCATACCAAGAGGACCTAAGCTTGTGGGCACAACAGTGAAGGCGTCACGATTGGCGTTTTCATTACGTCTTGTAATCATGAATATTAAAGATCAACTGTTTTAATAGTAGGCATTAAAAGCCCTTTTCGACTGACATGCAGAAATTAAATTAGACTAACACATTGTTTCTTGTACGAAATACACACACTGTAGTGCCATGATACAATATTAAATGTTGAATATCAGGAAATCGTATTCTAATATTAAGCGTTTTATTAGAATTAAAAGGAGTCGATATTTCTATATTCACACGGGTTTAAACATATTCACCAGTACCAACTTTTTAATCCACATACCGTAAGTGAATGACGCTGCTACTGACTCTGGCAGTAGCAGTAACTGTCTTGATCACAATTTGCACAATAAGGTAATAGAAGAAACTGTTGCATGGTTCAGGGCAGTAGCTGCTAGTGCCTCCACCAAACATGCTCTTGTGTCCATCCTAGAGAGACAGAGATCCAAATGGGAAAAAGGTGAGAAAAAATATAAGTCTATGCTTCATGGAATAGATAAAGTGGCGCCCAATACAATGATTCTCCTTAGTGGATTCCGATGCCCTTTTACATGTCACAAATATTCGTCCTTACTGATGATGTGCCCCTGCACGATACAAATTCCATGCAAACGAGAAAGGCAAGATTGTGAAAAGGAGATAATATAACTGCACGAGAAAAGACGCGTCTAACCTGCATGTACGAAATATTAACGACGGGTTGGGTGTTTGTTATGAAGGGGGTGGCGTTCGTGACGCAGGAGCATTCGCTGTAGGCCTGGAAACAAGGAAATTAAGTAATCAGCGAGAAGCCGATGCCTTTGCAGTCTTACTGAGACACTGGGAAATGCGTCCACCCAAATCTTTATCTGTCCATATGACTATCTTCAGGTACGAGTTTGTGATCCATCGATTTATTCAAATACAAGGTATTTTTTGGTTCTGTAACACCACACACACACCACACACACACACACACACACACACACACACACACCACACCCACACACACACACACACACACACACACACACAAACACACACACACCATACCCCACACACAACATACACATACATATAATATATATATGCATACATTAAAATATATATATATAGATCTATATATATATATATATATAAAATATAAATATGCATATATATATAGATATATAATATATATCTATATATATATATATATATATATTATGAATATATATATATATATATTATATATAATATATATATATATATATATATATATATATATATATATATATATATATATATATATACATACATAAATACACAAAAAAGTGCATATACCACCTCTACGCTGTCTCATCCATTGAAACTCCATACCCATACATGTGTATATATACAAATGTATATGTTAATTCCTTGTAAGTTCTATACATCTTTACATCCATTAATATTCCTCTTACAATGGGGCTAACAGTCGTATTGGCAACGGTACAGCCGGCGTAGCAAGGCGAATAATAGAGCGTCCTTTGGTCCTCAGAGCACATCGGCGAGAACTTGTCCGTGCAGCCACAGTCCGACGAGCAAGGAGGGACCAATTGGCTGGAAAGACTAGCAAGTTTGTAACACGTTTTCTTGTAACATTTCGTAGGCAAGTGAGGAGGATCTTGTTATTTTGTTGAACAGAAGTGCTAGATATTAAGGATTTTGTGATATGATAGACTCATCTGTACTTAAGGTAGATCAAAATATAAATGGTCTATTAAGGATAGATAAGCATACAGTGAAGAGAGAGAGAGAGAGAGAGAGAGAGAGAGAGTAGAGAGAGAGTGAA
>NW_023651948.1:0-5451 GCF_015228065.2 Penaeus monodon
CTCTGCGTCGTCACCACGGCAGCCACAAGCATTGTACAAACATTTCACTGATGCCACCGTCGCAATTCTTTCCGGAGTTTTCTTTATGCGGGAACTTTCAGGAGCATCCGCTGACAATCTTCCGTATCCACAACCTTCTTTACTACCAGATACACAGAAAAAATATGATTGCATATTTGATCACTTTCCCTCGCCGGTTCGACCCTTGGCCAACCTCCAACATCTGAACTCTTTCGCTTTGACGAACAGTTTTCAGTCTCACTCTTTCTCTGGCGTCACTAAGGAACGGTGCATAGAATCATATATTGATGATAATGGCAGCATTTATCTATTCCTCGAAGAAACGAACGTTCTCACAGCATTTTATTGTCATAAACTATTAGCAAAGTACTACCTTTTCTAGATGTATATCTCACTCGTCACTAACCCGATCTAACGCGTCATATCAAGATGAAATACCCCGTATTTTAGCGCGTCGTCGCGTGCGAAAGGCCAAAACGATCCCACGAGACTCTACCTTGGAGAGAGTCGTGGCAAGGACTCGTTGCAAGGGCGTCTGCGAGCGGCGTGCTGACGCGGGGGTCACTCCCAGGGCTCCCTCGCCAGACGCCGCGACTCACGTGGCGGCGCGGGTCCTGTGCGTGCGCGACGACAGCTCCCTTGCAACTGAGAGAGAGCGTGAGACTGCTCGAGTCTTGGCGGAGTCTTCGCTGCCCCGCGTGTCTTGCTGGCTGCCGGCGCCGGGAGAGAGGCGGCGGGCGGTGCGGGGAAGGGACCGACTCACGTTTTCGACTCAGAGTTTTTAGTTGGTGATGGCGGCGTCTGTGACTTGTTGCTCGCATCTCGTTAAGGCGGTGTTGGCTTACACAACGCTGCGATTTTTTTTTCTTTCTTTTCCACTTGTTGCAGATATCACTTTCATTTTTCACGTCTTCGGCTGGCTCTCGCTGTGTCTCTTTCTCTCTATCTGATCTCAAGAAGTAGAGTAGACTTTTATGATGCTTTTATTGTTATTCCCTTCATCTGCACTATGCTCCTGATCTGAATATGAACGCCTGATAACACAAACAAAGCCAGAATAAACATATCCAAGGCGAAAGTTGATTTGTTTTCTCTGACAGACTTTGCATATCCATTTTCTTTTTATTCTTGGAGTCATTGAGAAGAAAATCCTCAGCCAGACGAGTACAAAATACCTGTTCATATTCGCTCCGGTCCGTTCTTCCTCAACCCTGGCAGGTCGTCCCGAGGGAGTGCCACGAACGACCCTTCTCGAGCTTCTGTTATATTTTAGGTTATGAAAGTGTTACGCTGAATAAAGTCTAGGGTTATGTGCTACAGGAGACTCTAGATACTAGTTCTCTTTATACATTCTAAAAAATAAGTGGGTGTTAATTGAGAAGTATGTAACTAGATTATATTGTATTTTATAGTAAAAGGAATAACAACGATAAGAAGAAAGATAGCATAGCGTATATTAATATCCTTAAAATCCTCACCCT
This sequence comes from Penaeus monodon, assembly GCF_015228065.2. Classification (NCBI taxonomy): domain Eukaryota; kingdom Metazoa; phylum Arthropoda; class Malacostraca; order Decapoda; family Penaeidae; genus Penaeus; species Penaeus monodon. The sequence goes on from NW_023651948.1 coordinate 1,503, forward strand.
ACATCGCACCCTCTCACATATGAGAAAAATGATATAAACTTCAAAGTATAAACCGTACGAAAGCCGTTGTTCCAAAATATAAAAGGTATTCCCTTTGCATTATCATGACCCTGGCATCTATCTAGAGCTTCATGGATATCATTTTTACTCCGAAGCTCTGAGATTTTTTTTCATGCTGAGGAATGTCCCATAAGCAAATTACATGCCAATTTTACTTGTCTTCTCTACTTGTTTAAATGGTTACTTGTAAGTGTGCGTGTGTGTGTGTGTGAGAGAGAGAGAGAGTTGTGTGTGTGAGTGTGGTGTGTGTGTGGGTGGTAGTGTGTGTGGTGTGTGTGTGTGTGTGTGTGTGAGAGAGAGAGAGAGAGAGAGAGAGAAGTGTGTGTGTGTGTGTGTCTGTGTGTGTGTGTGTGTGTGTGTGTGTGTGTGTGTTGTGTGTGTGAGTGTGTGTGTGTGTGTGCATAGTGTGTAGCTCCATAGGTGATGAAAAACAGATGAATAAATGAATTATTAACATAATTCTGTATGATACAATAACGATTTCGTTAAAAGAAAGACACATGAGAAAGTGCGTGATAATAATTTCTAGCAATGCAACTATGTGATATTCACTGTAACAATAATGACCTATTTTTTCACAAAATTGTGTCAATAAAAACAAAAAAATTTTTAAATCCGACTATGGACTAAAAAACTATAAAAAAATTTACTAAAAATAACCAACCCCCCCACTTTTTAATATACTATATATATATATATATATATTAAATTTTATATATTATATATATATATATATATATAATATATATATATAATTATAATATATATAATTTTTATATATATATATATCTATATATATAATATAATATAATATTTTTATTTTTAAAAATATATACATATATTATATATATATATATATATTATATATATTAAAATTTTATATATATAATTTTTATTATATTTAATTAATAAATTTTATATAAATATCTTTAATAATATTTATTAATTTATTATAAATTTGGAGGGGTTTTTATTTTATTATAAATTTTTTTTATTTTTATGTTAATAATTCCCAAATTTTTTTTTTTTTGTAAATTATTTAAAAAAGGTATTTTTTGTTTTAAGAATTCCAATTTTTGTTACTAAAATTATTTAAAATTTTTTGGTTCTTTCTTTTTACGAAAAACTATTGGGGTCTAAAAATTTTTTAAAACATTTTTATTTCTTTTTTTCATCATATGGACTACCCTATGAAAACACACCCCACCAAACACCCACCACACACACCCCACACACCACACACCAACCACACCCACACACCCCCCCCCCCCCCCACCACACCCCCCCCCCCCCCACACACACACCACACACCCCCACACACACCACACCACACCCAACACACCCACACACAAACCCTCTCTCTCTCCACACAACCCCCGCACAATACCCGTACCCCTTTAAAAAATGGAAACAATAAAATTGCATTAATTTGCTTATGGGACATTCCCAGCCAAAAAAAACTCAGGTTCGGGGAAAAAAATTCCATGAAACTCTAGAAGATCCATGGGGCCGATATGCAAAAGGGAAAACCTTTTATATTTTGGGAACAACGGGTTTTGTACGTTTTATACTTTTTAAATTTATATCATTTTTTCCATATGTTAGGGGTGCGAGTAGGGGGGGGAAATTTTTGGGATAAATAACCTATGCTTATCTTTCTTCTTATCGTTTTTATTTCTTTTACTTAAAATACAAAATAAAACTAGTTACATACTTCTCAAATTAAAACCCACTTTTTTTTAGAAAGTATAAAAAACTGTATCTGACTCCTGGCCTAACCCCAGACTTTTTTCACGTAACACTTTCATAACCTAAAAAATAACAGAAACTCGAGAAGGGTCGTTCCGTGGCACTCCCTCGGGACGACCTGCCAGGGTTGAGGAAGAACGGACCGGAGCGAATATGAACAGGTATTTTGTACTCGTCTGGCTGAGGATTTTCTTCTCATGACTCCAAGAATAAAAGAAAATGGATATGCAAAGTCTGTCAGAGAAAACAAATCAAACTTTCGCCTTGGATATGTGTTATTCTGGCTTGTGTTGTGTTATCAGGCGTTCATATTCAGATCAGGAGCATAGTGCAGATGAAGGGAATACAATAAAAGCATCATAAAGTCTACTCTACTTCTTGAGATCAGATAGAGAGAAGAGACACAGCGAGAGCCAGCCGAAGACGTGAAAAATGAAAGTGATATCTGCAACAAGTGGAAAAGAAAGAAAAAAAATCGCAGCGTTGTGTAAGCCAACACCCGCCTTAACGAGATGCGAGCAACAAGTCACAGACCGCCGCCATCACCAACTAAAACTCTGAGTCGAAACGTGAGTCGGTCCCTTCCCGCACCGCCCGCCGCCTCTCTCCCGCGCCGGCAGCCAGCAAGACACGCGGGCAGCGAAGACTCCCGCCAGACTCGAGCAGTCTCACGCTCTCTCTCAGTTGCAAGGGAGCTGTCGTCGCGCACGCACAGGACCCGCGCCGCCACGTGAGTCGCGGCGTCTGGCGAGGGAGCCCTGGGAGTGACCCCCGCGTCAGCACGCCGCTCGCAGACGCCCTTGCAACGAGTCCTTGCCACGACTCTCTCCAAGTAGAGTCTCGTGGGGATCGTTTGGCCTTTCGCACGCGACGACGCGCTAAAATTACGGGGTATTTTCATCTTGATATGACGCGTTAGATCGGGTTAGTGACGAGTGAGATATACATCTAGAAAAGGTAGTACTTTGCTAATAGTTTATTGACATAAATGCTGTGAGAACGTTCGTTTCTTCGAGGAATAGATAATGCTGCCATTATCATCAATATATGATTCTATGCCCCGTTCCTTAGTGACGCCAGAGAAAGAGTGAGACTGAAAACTGTTCGTCAAAGCGAAAGAGTTCAGATGTTGGAGGTTGGCCCAAAGGGTCAAACCCCGGGCGAGGAAAGTGATAAAATATGCAATCATATTTTTTCTGTGTATCTGCGTAAGTAAAAAAGTTTTTGGATACGGAAGATTGTCAGCGGATGCTCCTGAAAGTTCCCGCATAAAGAAAACTCCGGAACTCGAAATTGCGACGGGGGCATCATGAAATGTTCGTACTAATGCTTGTGCTGACCGTGGCTGACGACGCAGAGATAGAATGGACAGCTAGAAAAAGTATAAAATATATACATATATACATACACAAATACATACATCATACATACATACATACATACATCATACATACATACATACATACAGACATACATACAAACTACATACATACGTACATACATACATATATATATAAATATATATAAAAAATATATATATGTATTATATATGTATATATATATATATATATATATATATAATATATATATTATATATTATAATAATATATATATAATATATAATATTTTATATATATATATATATAAAATACATATATTCATACATACATATATATATATTTATTTTATGTACACACACACACACACACACACACACACACCCACACATATATATATATATATATATATATAATATATATATATAAAATTATTATATATATATTATTATATGTATACACACACACAATCACACCCACCACACACACACACCCCCACACACACACACACACATACACACATACCACACACACACACCCCACAAATAATATATATATATATTTTATAAATATATATTTATATATTTATATATATGTATATATGTGGTTGTATATGTATGTATATGTGTATATATTTATATATACACATATACATATATATACATACCATTACACACACACACACACACACACACACACACACACACACACACACACACACACACACCACACACACACACTAACACCCCCACACACAAAAAACACACACACACACCACACACACCACACACACCACACACCCC
>NW_023651949.1:0-5451 GCF_015228065.2 Penaeus monodon
CGGAGTGCGCATTTTTTATTTGTATCGCGCGATGTACACTGACACACAGACACATGTATATCTATATATCTTTCTGTCTATATATGTCTATTTATATCTCCCTCTCTCTCTCTCTCTCTCTCTCTCTCTCTCTCTCTCTCTCTCTCCTCTCTATATATATATATATATATATATATATATATATATATATATATACCCACCCCTACCTATATACACTTATATATTATATATACATATATACATATACATATACATATATACATATATATATATAATATATATATATATATATATATATATAATATATATACATAGATATACATATATGTGGGGACGCGGTGGCCGAATGGTTAGGGCGTCGGACTCAAGACTGTCACGACGGTAATCTGAGTTCGAGGGTTCGAGTCACCGGCCGGCGCGTTGTTTCCCTTGGGCAAGGAACTTCACCTCGATTGCCTGCCTAGCCACTGGGGGACCAAGTCAGCCCAAGTCAGTGCCGGGTAAATAGAGATGGTGACTCGGAAAAAAAAAAAAAAAAAAAAAAAACACCGGGCGGAAGGCAATGGCAAACCACCGCTCTAAATTGCCAAGAAAAATCATGGAAACCCATGATCGCCAAGGCCGCGGTGGCCGAATGGTTAGAGCGTCGGACTCAAGACTGCCACGACGGCAATCTGACTTCGAGGGTTCGAGTCACCGGCCGGCGCGTTGTTCCCTTGGGCAAGGAACTTCACCTCGATTGCCTACCTAGCCACTGGGTGGCCAAACCAACCCAAAGTCAGTGCTGGTCCCAAGCCCGGATAAAATAGAGAGAATGATTACCTAAAAAGGTAACACCGGCACTCTCCGTGGAAAGGAACTGGGGACCCTACCACGTATTCACTCCAAGAGCATTACAACATGAAAACTACAATTAAGTATCATGCTGTGACCACGGCGGCTCAGACATGAACCTACCGTTAAAAGAAGAAGATACATATATCTGTGTGTGTGCAGTATATAAATGTGTGTGTGTGTGTGTGTGTACATATATATATACATACATACACACACAGGCACACACACACACACACACACACACACACACACACACACACACACACACACACACACACACATATATATATATATATATATATATATATATATATATATATATATATATATATATATATATATATATATATATATTATATATATATATATATATATATATATATATATACATATATATATATATGCTTGTGTGTGTGGTGTGTGTCTCTTCTCTCTCTCTCTCTCTCCTCTCTCTCTCCTCTCTCCTCTCTCTCTATATATATATATATATATATATATATATATATATATATATATAATAATATAAATATATATATGTATATACATGTATGTATGTATATATATATATGGTATATATATATATACTATATATATATATATAATATATATATATATATATATGTTGTGTGTGTGTGTGTGTGTGTGTGTGTGTGTGTGTGTGTTGTGTGGTGGTGTGTGCGTGTGTGTGTGTGGTGTGTGTGTATGTGTGTGTGTGTGTGTGTGTGTACATACATAAATATATATATATATATATATATATATATATATATATATATCTATTATATATATATATATATATATATATGTATATATATATATATATATATATATATATATATTATATATATATATATAATATATAATCATGCCTTATAATGCATATGCCATGTGTTAGCTGAATTCTGTATGTAGGGCGCTTGTTTTTATTATATATGAAATATCCCTAAAAAATTACCCGTTTTCTCTTAAGACTTTACCGGAGCAAATGACAGGTAACTGCATGGTACTGTGCCAGATCCTTATGTTATTGGGATAAAAGAAACACAAAATAAAATTATTTCTTTACTATGACACTGTTCAGCATAATAGGGCATAGAACCTGGCTTCTCTTCACCCAAGCATATATTACGGTGTTCTGTGTCTACATACAGTACATGGTGACTGAAATAAACTTGTGAATCACTGTAATAATGGGGTTCCAAGGATTCATGAACTTTATTCGAAGTAGTATCATATATTATATATATATATATATATATATATATATATAATATATATTATATATTATACATATATTATATATATATATATATTATATATTATATATAGATAGAGAGAGAGAGAGAGAGAGAGAGAGAGAGAGAGAGAGAGAGACGAGAGAGAGAGAGAGAGAGAGAGAGAGAGAGAGATAGATAGGTAGATATAGTGTGGGTGTGAGTGTGTGTGAGTGTGAGTGCATGTGTGTGGTGTGTGTGTGTGTGTGTTGTGTGTGTGTGTGTGTGTGTGTGTGTGGTGTGTGTGTGTGTGTGTGGACTGGATCTGCCTTGGAAAATTGGTGTCATGAACCTAAAGCTCCCTTCAAGTCAAAAGTGATGGCAATGGAATTTAGCATGTAAGCATATTCCCCAAATAACTCGACTCTTTTCCACTTAATTATCTTTTTTCTGTTAATAAACAGAAAAATAAAATTTTACATCTCAGTTTTTTTTTTCTTTTTTTTTTTAGCTCGGTCTGGCTTTTTAATTATAGGCTATAAACTTGGGTTTCAGCTGGTATGAATATTCCGAAGTCAGGATGTCAAGTTTGTTAGCCTCCGGGCTAGTACAGTCGTAACGTGTCGGCCTCTCATGCGAGGGGTCAGTGGTTCGCGCCCCGCTCAGGCGAGAGAAGTTGCAATTGTCGCATGGAGGTTACTGCTGTGGCTGGGCACCACGGCAGGCAAGGAGAAGGTTCAGCCGAGTCAGCACCAGCTGACACACGCTAGCGCGTCGACATTAGTTGACACAGGCCAGGCTCCCCCCATAGCCCGGGCGAGGCTAAGCTTCGCATTATCGGACTTATCCTTATCAAGTTTGTTAGATGAGATGCATTGAATTTTGAAGTAACTGTGAGTCACTTCCGTGTACGAAACTCTGGATAACAGTAGAGAAGGTTGCTTTCTGTAAAGGTCACTCATCTGCTTGTATGGGCATTATAGGCAAAAACACAAAAAACATTAAGTTATCAGGCACCGCACACAAAAAAATATATATATATTTCTGCTCCACTCACAATTTCCATACCTTTTAGATTGCCAGAGATGCTAAGTGAGACGGACTTAAATTTGAAGTGACTGTGAGCACAATAGTGGTTTTCCAGGTATGAACTGTGTGGCAGCTGATAATTACGCTGCTTCGCTTTCTGCTAAGTTAGGCCGTTAAGCATTGACCTATCGTTTGCTCAAGTCCTTTAGGTATGGGTCAGATTGTTTATCCTTTTTGTTGTTGCTAATAAAATGGAAAGACTTAAGACATAATTCATGTATTTGTATTTGTTCATGGATTTAAAATACCCGAGATGACACTCTGATGTTTTCTTGCCTTCCTAGGGCAAAGGTAATTAAAAGAATTCTGTGAAATACTTTTATAAGAAGTGTCATTTCAAGGTCCTCTCATTGTAAAATCAAACTTTAAGTAGAACAGGTGTTAGCTGATATGCTGACTTGGGCACAAACATTACCAATGCGGTATTTGACACCGCCGCGTGAAGTTGGAAATTGGCATTATAAAACCTAGTCAAATCTTTTCTGTAAATGATGGTACTCTAGCACCCGTTTTCTTTAATGATCAGTCAGAGAAAGCACGTTAAGTATGGATGATAATAAATGATGTTTATAAATAATTCTAAGAACAATGACAATAATAATATTAGTTGATAATGGTATAAATGTGATCATTATCACAACTGTAAAATAATAACAGTGATGGTAATCAGATAATAAGGATAACTATAATAGTAATGATAATAGATACCGTAAATATCACAAAGGAATAACAACTGTGAGAAGATATTTTACTAATAAGCAGAAGTATAATAATAATACCATTAGTGCAATAAAGATAATAAATCATTCACCGTAATTGTGTTACAACACAGTTTACAGTCAGTTACAAAGTCTTGGGCAACTAGTCACTTTCATATTGAGGTTTACGTATTGCTTAAAAATTTTGGAAAAATAAAAAGGCTATTACATAAAATGTGGCTTTTAACACACACACACATATATATATGTATTTATATATATGTGTAATATTTTATATATATATATATATATATATATATATATATACATAGATGTGTGTTTTTAGTTGCGTGGGGTGTATATTTTAATAACATACACAAAACACACACCCATAATATATATATATATATATATATATATATATTTTATTATATATATTATATATATATATATATATAGATAGATATAGATATATATAGATGGGAAGATAGATAGATAGATAGATAGATAGATAGACAGATAGACAGATGATAGATAGATATACATATATATACATACCTATTTGTGTGTGTTTGTATGTATGAGTATATATATTATAAAATATACATACATATGCATACATCTATATACATACATATTATATATATATTATATATATATATATTTTATTATATATTATATATATATATATATATATGTATATATATATATGTATATATATATGCCTAAATATATATAAAATATATTTTATATATTATATATATATATATATAATATATATATATATATATACATATGTGTGTGTGTGTGTGTCTGGGTCTGTCTGTAGGTATGTGTGGGTGTGTGTGTGTGTGTGTGTGTTTGTGAGTGAGTGATTTGGAGTGTGTGTGTGGTGTGTGTTGTGTGTGTGTTTTGTGTGTGTGTGTGTACATAATATACAAAAAATATAATAAATATTAGAAGGTGAGCACGGTATTTACTTCTCACACAGCATCATACGAACGGTAAAGCCTTCATCTTTGGGATAATGCTGTCAGTTGAAAAAGTAAATGACTATCTGGTTGTGGATGGAGGTAGTGACAGGGGGGGGGGTGTTGCCTGTGTATGTAGACCTGGAAAGAAGAAATGGATTAGTTTACATTGGGTTCAGCACATGTATAAAATAATATATCCACCTAAGAAAGGGAAGGTAATGTGTATATATATATAATATATAATATATATATATTATAATATATATATATATATATATATATATATATATATATATACATATATATATACATATATAATTTTATATATATATATATATTATATATATATTTTATATATATATATATATATATATTTAAAAAATAATAGCTCGATCAAATAACAAAAATTGATGAGTATAGAAGACAAGAATGGAAACGGAAAGCAATATCAGCCAAGAACAAATGAATGGCACTGCTATTCCTAACCAGTCCTACCAAGGATAACTCGATACTCCCGTGCAAGGATCTGCCACAGACACATAGTCAAAGGTGCTTCGGTTGGAAAAAGAGCCAAGTAAGCCTCAAGAGAAAAACCCCTTCCGGGAAAACTGTTTTATTCCTTTCCAAGACCAAACTTTA
>NW_023651950.1:0-5450 GCF_015228065.2 Penaeus monodon
CCGGGGGAGGGGAGAAGGGGGTAAGGTCATAGCCCCTCGCCCTCCCTTCCGGGGCAAGCTGGACCTGACCGCGACCCAGCATACAACCCATATATAGACATGTCCTCGTGTTTCTTATACTTTTGCGGTGTGTCAAACTCTTCAGAAAATAAAGAGTGAAAGGCCCGAATACCAGGGGTTTTTATACCCGTTATACACTGAGGATCAAGATCTAAGTGACATACCCCTCACCTCACACCTCAGTGCCCATCGCTAACCACCAATTGCTTAATATTGTGTTATTAAATTGTTTTTTTTTCTGGTTGTATTTATTCATTTTTGTCTTCACATTGTATTTATTGTTGGCAAGTTTCATAAAAAATGGATCCATTCTTTCCAATTTTATATGGCATGCCCTATTAGTATTCACATTACTACCTGCGTCTTCGATTATATAATTATGTGAATACATATATATCGATGTGTTTTTTCTTTGCAACATTGCTATTTTTTTGTTATACTGCTTAATCGTCTGCCTCAATCACACATAGATTTAGATTACCTGACCAAACCTCTAACCTTTCTACCTGGACCAAAGAATTTCACAATCATGAATTGGTACTAAGGTGCCCAATCTCTATGGACTTATAACTGAAACCCAAAATCACTTTTTCATGACCCTCCATCTCTAAGATCGATAATCTTTTGTCCTGAGTTAATGCTGGAATTTATGCTTCTCTAATTTTTTTATGGTTTGATGAATATGTACATGTAACTAAATGATGGTAGTCTTTTTCAGTTGCAAATGATGGCAAAATTATTGCCAGGGACACCATGCTTTATATAGGCTTGCATAGGTTATTATCACCGCAAAATTTATATTAAAGCAAGTCTCATGGCCATAAAATGAAAGGAAAGTCAGCGCCTGCCCACACCAACAAACTATGTTACCCTCTAACAATTAACTGCCCGAGACGTGGCGCGGTTTTAAAATTAAGTTTAGGCCCAGTTGATGTGTGGTCCCCGAAGCATAATACTTGGCACATTTTAGGCCAAAAAGATAAAGGAAATTCTTGTCCAATTTGGATTTTTTCCTTTAGGGTTGATAAAATCGTTATCTGGTTGGTAGAGGATCCCAGAATGCTATTAGTCTCATCACATTCATGTCTACTCCTGGTGTAATAAAAAGAGGGTGGTGTTTCAACCACTCCTCAGTATTACCAGGAATTCCCACAGGTGAAGACCTGAAAAGCCTTTGGGGACAGATTCTGATAGTTTCATTAATGAATTTGAGGTCCAAACCATCATCAGAGAACAGAGGGAATTACACATGACTAAGCCTCAACATCCATTTTGTTAAATATGAATATGAATATGAATCAGTGCCTTGGTAAAAACCGCCCAAAAAGTGTTGTGGTGGGTTTGAACCCCCAAGACAGGTGAGGAAAGAAACTCAACAAAAATGCTAAAGCGCTTTTGTAAGCCTTCATCTTAACTGGTTGATTGTTGGGACATTCATGTAAGTTTTTGAGTAAAAAAATTAGGGACCAAAGTACTTACCTCTTGAATAGAAATGTAATGGGTTTCCTCTTTTGTTTGTGGAAATGTAAAAACCTGGTCTTACTTGGAGAGAATTTGAGAGCCCATGGTTATGTTGCCCCCACTAAGAAAAAAACCTGATTTACTGCAGTTTGCCAGTGTGAAGTCTCATACAGACTGTATGAGACGAACCTTTTTATGATGTCATATTATATTCAATGGCAAAACAGAGTCACGCTAGTAGACCATTCCCAGCAAAAGCTTTGTAATGTGAGTAGGTAATACTTCTCCTAAAACCAATGTCATACAGCTTCATGAGGTATGCCATGCTTTCCAGGTTAGTGTCATAAGCTTTTTTCCAGGTTTAAAGAAAAGAACTGCTAAACATGCGATGTTGTCATTGTGCAAAAGGAATTCTGTATAGCAGTAGCCAAACCTCACAAGGGCATCTGTAATTGATTACATATTTTCTAAAACCCATATTGGATTGTGGTGTCAGAAACATTATTTTTTTTTCTTAATAAGCTATTGTCAATCTTTGGAAATTTTTAAACCCCTTTTCCTTCAACAGATGGTAGATGTCAAGGCTGGTGAGCGGAAAGTGAGTGATAAATTTTTTAAATAAATTTTAGCTAACATTTGGCCAAAAAAAAAAAAAAAAATTTGTCCGTTTCCCGGGGTTATGCCCATATAATCTTCAAGAACAAGGAGTTGTGTTTGGGGACCATGGATTTGCTATTTTTCCAGTGATCTTGCCACCACCCCTTTTTCCTATACCTTATGCTAAGGGGGGTCCACATAGTTAAATTAAGGAAAGACCCATACTGTTCCCCACGGGGGAACATTTCAAACTAGCCTTCCTTTAGTACTTGCCCAAGGTGAATTCGTAAAATAAAGTTATCAACAGCAGGGAGTTCATTTGAAAAACAACGAAGAAAAATCATTCCCCCCAGACCTTTGAATCCAAATGCAGTAAGATCTAAAAAGAAAAAAAAAAAACACAAAACTTAGTTTTGTATGTTAAAGTCCCCCTAACTTTTTTAGGCTGGCTTTTTGACTGGAAATTTTTTTATTTTCATCTCCAAAAGTTTTTGGGGAAAGTGGGGCCCACTTTTCCATGTAAAAGTCTTCTATGGAACTTGCCCAAGTGAAATTAAATTGTGCAACCAAGTTTGGAACCCCAAATTGATGGGATTCAGTAAAATTGGAGGGGAATGTCCCTCTGTTTGGAAGTTGGTAAGTGTTGTGGGGTGTTGTTCCCCCTTGTTCAGTAAAAAACTGGCATCTACTCTTGAAAACAAGGACTCCAAAGAAGCATTTCCCCTTGAGGGTTTTGCCCAAAAGTATTTTTCCCCCGAAAATTTTGGTTTCCGGGCCCCCCTTGAAAAATCTCTCCCAAAAAGTAAAAAATGGGAATTGGAGGCAAACTTTCCCCGAAAATAAGATATTTCCAAAATTCGTTCCTATTGGAGATTAAAAAGAAAAGGTAGATGATGGGCCCCCAAGTGTAAGGTCATGTTTAAAAGCCCCCTCCTCACGGCCCCCACCCTGCAAATTTTTTGTCCAAGAGGGAGGATTTGGGGAGGAAAAAGGGTAATTGTCTTCCCCTCACTGCTTTTCTTTCTCCATTAGGTCCCATTATCAAAAGTTCCCATGTGTGGGGGTTTTTTAACTTGGGGATTTCCCTCAGGGGGGGGACATTGAACGGACCGGTTTTTCCCTGGTTTATAAATCTCTATATATGTTATTAAATATATATCCATATATCCCGTTAATTAATTTTTTTAATAAATATATATATAAAACTTTAAAATTAATGTATATAATTATATCATATATTTGTTGTGTGGTTAAAATATATTATATATAAATATATATAGTATATATAAAATATATATTATATTAAAATATATTTTATAAATATTATTATATCATAATATCTGTGTGTAATAAATCTTATAATTAACCAATATATAATAATATATATCTATTATATATAATATTAATATATATATATATAATATCTTTTAAATTTTTTATTAATTGTATAAAATATAATATATATTTATTTTTAAATAATATATTAATATATTTAATATCATATATCTGTAATTTTATATTTTTATTATTTTAAAATATTAATAGAAATATTAATAAAATTTTAATAATTTTATATAAATTTTATTATATATTTTATATAAATAATATAAATATTTAATTTTTATGATATATATATTACTATATAAAAATTATTTTATATGATAATTTTAATATATTAATTAAATAAAATATAAATATAAATAAATAATATAAATAATAAAAAATAATCCCATGAATTAATTAATAATAATTATAATTATATAAAAAAATTAAATATAAATCAAAATCATATTATTTTGGATCGATATTTCTAGAAATTATATTAAAGTAATAATATAATTTATAATTTTAATATATATTTTAAAAATATAATATATATATATATAATATATATATAGTATTTTGTAAATATTATACTAAACATTAAGTAATAATTTATAAAATAGGGAAAATTAATAATTATTATAAAAATATATAGATATAATAATAAAATAATAATATATAATGAGTTATAATTTATAATTCTATATTGTATTTTAATTAATATATATATAATAATTATGATATATATATATATATTATATAATATAATTATATAATATATAAGATATTATATAAATTTAAAATATATATATATACTATATAATATACTATATATTAAATATATAATATAAATTTATTTTATATATCAAATATTTTTTTTATTTTATTATTACTATATTAATATAATTTTATTTTATATATATTAAAATTTCTTTTATTTTTTATTTAAAATAAATAAAAAGATTTTATAAAATTTTTATAGTTATATTTTTATATTTTAAAAATAATCCAAAAATTTCTGTTGGGATAATTTTTATAATATATATTAAAATTAAGATATAAATATTAAAATTTTTTTATATATATTATTTATATATTCTTATTATAAAAATTTTTAATATAAAATATTATTAATTAATTAAATATTAATATTTTTATTATATATTAATTTTTAAAATTTTAAAAACTTAAAGTATATTATTATATTATTTATATATTTTCTATTTTATTAATTATAATTTTTTTTATAATTATTAAAATTTTTAAAATTTTTTTTCATTTTTATTCCCGTATGGAAATTATAATATATTTTAATATATTTTATATTTTTTAATTTTAAATTTTTAAAATTATATATAATTAAAAATATTTATTTTCAAAATTTTTAATTTTTGTAATGTTTTTATTTAAATTTTAATCCCTTTTATTTCTTGGTTTTGGTAAATTTTTTTATAATTTAAATTAAAATTTTCTTTATATTTTATTATTTTTATACTTAAAATTTATTTTTATATATAATTTTTTATTATTATAAAATAATTTTATAATCTTTTTTATATAAATTTTAAAAGTATTTAAAATTAAAATTTATATATAAAATTTAAAAAATAAAATTTTAAATATAAAAAATATTTTTGAAAATATATTTTAAAAAAAATATATATATTTTTATTTTATTATTAATTTTTATCACATATATTTTTAAATATTTTTTTATATAAATTTTAAAAATATTATTAAAAAAATAAATTTTAATAAAATAAATTAATCCCAAAAATCTGTTTTTTAATTTAAAAATTATAAATATCATAAATTTATAAAATTATATAATTATTAATATATATAATTTTTATATTTAATTAATATATTAAATTTTATTATATTTATATTTTTTTTTTAATTTTTAAAATTTTTTTAATATTTTTATATAAATTTTTATATATAATTAAAAATATAATTTAAATTTTTTATTAAAAATTTTTTAATAAATATATTTTTAATTATATTAT
>NW_023651951.1:0-5450 GCF_015228065.2 Penaeus monodon
ATGGGCATTTTTTCATGCAAACTTGCAGTTTCTTTCCAAAACCCATGACTGATCTTTTCCGGTCTTTCCAATTTGGTACCTTTCTACTTTTTTTAAGATTTTTTCCTCTTATGACCAAACCTTCCTGTTCCGATCCCTAAAGTTGTCTTTTAGCGCTTGGGTCCCACTTTTATTATTTCTTTACTCTCTCCCAATTTCCTTTCCAAACCTCTACTTTCTTCCGCTTTTTGGAATTTCTTTTGCCCCCCCGGTTGTTCCCTTAAAATTTCAAATGCAATCTTTTCTGGCCTTTGAATAGTGGGTTTTCCCTGTATTCTAAATCTTTCGTATTCGTCATTTTGGCTTTCTTTGCCGGACTCTTTTTTTCAGTTTTCTAAACATTCCCAATTTCCCTTTCCGAGGGTGCTGATTTTTCATACATTTTCTTAAATCTTCTCTCTTATTTCATTTCCCCTTTTTATGCCTCTCATCGATTAATCTCCTTTCGTTCTTTGATGTCTCTTTCTTTTTTACGTTTCCACCGGGTTTTCGGGTGGCTGTCCCATCTGTCTTTTCCCTTTTTTAAAACCCCAAACGTCTTGCCCCCAAAACAAAACGCAATATGAATTGTTAGTTTCAGATATATTTGGGGTTTGAAATCGGAAAACTTATTTCTTCTCTTACTCATATTTTATTTCTTATTTCAATTTTTTTTAAACTTATTTCCCTTTACAGTTCTCTTTCAGTTGTTATTTCATTAAATTCATTTACAATATCGTTTTTTTTCCCTGCGCTTCCCCCAACTAAATGTTTAAATTTATTTTTATTTTTACTCTGCATTTCAGTCCATCACCAAAATTTGGGTTTTAAAAAAAATTTTTATTGTTATTATTATTATTATTTTATTATTTTTTATTACTGTTATTTTATCCTCATTATTGTCATAATTCTTCTTCTTTTTTGTTATCAAAAACTTTTATTATTATTATTCCGTTAAAATTTAAAAATTATGATAAGATGATGATGATGATGTGATGAGATGTATGATGATGATAATCTCATCACATCACATCATCATCTCATCACACATCATCATCATCATCATCACACATCATCAGATTATTATATTATTATCAACATCGTTATTATTATTTTCTTTTGTACGTTATTTCTGTCATTATTAATTACTATTATTATTATCATTATCATTTTTCCTTTTTTATTACTATTATTTGTAAAATTTTCATTATTACTATTTCATTATTTCATTTTCATTTTTTCCCGTTATTATTTCTATCATTCTATTGTTTTTTTTACCTTTTATTATCATTATTATCGTTATTATTATTTTTCGTCATTTTATTATTATCATTATTTTATTTTCATTATTATTATTACTATTTTTTATTATTTTATTTTAATTTATTATTATTATCATTACTGTTACCCGACCGCCTCGTCTCTCTGCCACCAACACAAAACAGGCTTCGGGAGACCAACGGCGTGCTATCCACAGGGTCGGAACATGAAGCTCCGAAGCCCAGCCCAGGTCCCAAACCCCGGGGGAAAAGCCAATGGCGAGGGAGGGCACGAAATAACAAAAATACAGTCTTTTTTTTATTTCCAAGTTTTTCCCTACCTTTTCTAAGGCACAAAACAGGGGAACCCATGTCACACTGCACGATCGCTTATAAAAGGGCCCAAAATTTTCAGTCCAAGCCAATGAGGGCTTCACAGGAGCACAAAACCCCCTGCTCTCTCCCGGGTTGTTCCTCCGCCCCCGCTCACAGCCCCTGCGTCATGTTTCCCCGGGCCCCTTTTGTTAACACATGCCCAGGTCACCTTTTTCATTTAAAAAAAATGTTTCGCACAGACAAAAACCCACTGGGTAGCACATCCCCCCCTATCAAGCAGATACCGTTTCTCTGCATACCTAAACATGAAAAACTACAAAAAATTTAAAAAAAATTAGTCCTCAGGAAAAAAAAATTCTTTCAAAAAAAAAGTAAATGTAATTGTAAATCTTCTCAAAACACAAAATCTTTCATCCAGCGCGCTTTTTCGCTCCCCGCGGGGGTCGCTCTGGAGGAGTGTGGGCGGCGGTAGTTTGGCAGGGGCCCCCAGGGGGGTATCTCCTCCCCCAAGCCTGGCTCTGGTCCCACTGACGTCTGTTGCATCCCCCTCCCGCCCAAAAATGCTCGTCCTCATCTCGGTAAACCGTCTCCACGTCCTCACGCCCTACTGGGGCAAACGCACTTCTTTTTCACCGGGCCCCAGGGTAGCTTCCGGGCCCATGGGAAAACGCCACAGCCGTGCCTAATCCCGAGGATAAAGCAAGGGCCCCACAAACCAAACTCCTTTGCTCCCCGATACTTTCTGGATGCTCCCTTCCCACAAGTGCCCAGCTTTGCACCACGGAATCTTCTGGGCCTTATCGGGAATTTAGCTCCAAACCTGTAACTAACCCCTCCCCTGGTCCAAAAGGGCTCCCCCCAAACTGCTTCGCCACAGCCCTGCAGGTTTTAAATGGGCCCCACGAGGCCCTCTATCCCGCATCCTTGACGTCAACCCCCGGTTCTAGACTCTTTTCTGGGGGCAAGGTCGTCGCTCAGCATACTACCTTTTTCCACCACCACTGGAAGCAGGGCACTTTTCACGTCACCCTCCCACTTCCGTCCAAGTCGCACACCCTTACTCTGCATCGGGTATCAAGGCCCAAAAGCATGCTTCCCCCAATCGGCCCATCCCCGGGCATCCGCTCACCGTGCTCCCCCACCCCAAATCGAGCCTCCACGGCCCCTTGAGCTGCATAAATCCCCCGGCCCACCGTCTCGTGGTGCGCTGGAATTCACATAGTCCAAACATATCGGGCCGCCTAGGGTCTTCTCAGCCCCCAGTGTCCACCGTCGGCGGATGGCTTCCCATCTACTACCCTCCCCTGCATCGGCTGGTTCGCGGCAGTTTAAACCCAAGTCGGGGCCCGGGGGAAAACCGGGGTGGGCGGGGTTTCGGCCCCCTTCTCCAGCCTTTTTCGAGTTTTCCGCCTGTCCCCTTTCCCCTTAGCCTTAGGACATGCACTCGGATGGTGAATACTTCCCAGCCCCTTGCAGCCTGCGGGAAAGGGCATCAGAATCCTCCGGTTTTGAGAGCCCCGTTTTCTCCGCCCCTCCGACACCACTACGCTGTCCCCTTCCTCACCGCACCCCAAAACAAAACCTTGGAAAGTGCTCGGCTCCCTTCCTCATGCTACCTTCCCCATTTTGCCTTCCCCCCCCCAAAGGGGTCATGCGGGGATGACCGGGCCCCTAGCCACGTTGCCTTCAGGAAGGCCTCGAACCCCAAGGCCCCTCGCCAGCGCCACCTGCAGGCCCTGGGGGTGTGCTGCTTGACGAGTTTGCAGCTGCTGGTCCTGCAAACAAAACCCAAAGAATCGCGGCCGGGCCACGATCAACTCTTCCCAGCCGCGGGAAAACGCCTCCTTACCACCCTCCACTCCTGCGCCGTGGGCAGTGTCTCACCACGCTCACGAGTCCGCTTCTTCAAGCGGGCCCGATAACCCCGGCCCGGTGGGGGTGCCCAAAAAGGCGTTTCAAACCTCCGCCACGCTGGGTTTTAAAGGGTGTTTGGGGTGCCGGCAATGCCCCAACACTTCCACCGCGGGGCCCTTTAGCCGTTACCACTGCAGGGCCTTCTCTTCCTGGGTCCAGCCCTGGGCAATGCCAGCATAGCAAATTGGGCGACTATGCCTCCCGGCCACCTTCCGTCGTACTCGCTGGGTTATGCCCCCACAAATGTCTGGAGGCCGAGGGGCTGCGGGGGGAGAAAGCGGGCCGGAACTAACAACCTGGGGGGGAAGAAGGGGTAGGAGGCAAAGAGGCGGGTTGACCGGGTCCGGTTTTTTTTCCCCCACCTATCCCAAGGGGGCTTCCGTGGGTCCCCACCTTCTCATTACCACTGGTGCGACACGACGCGCGAGGGCCCGGGGATTTCCTGCCACGGGCCCCAGGGAGCCCCAGTAAATCTGCACTCTGGCATCGTTGCCCCGAACCTCGTCTGCCCCTTTTCTGCTTGCAACGTTTCTACCCCTGCGGGCCCCCTTTCCTCCTTCACTTTCCCCCCTCAGGCCCTGAACCTCGCCCTTCAGGTCTGCACCTCCTCCTCATTCACTCTTTCCCTTTTCAGGCCTTGTCGGTGTACTGCTGAGTTTCCATCTTCAAAGATGCAGATTGCTCGTAGCCCTAAAAAGTTGGCAGAACTGTTCCTCTGCCTTCCTTGCCTGCTCTCACGAGTTTGGGGCGCCTCTCGTGTTCCCTGTGCCCGCTGCCACATGGCAGTGATCAGGGCCTCTGGGGTCGGCTTCCCCACTCGGCCTGCCTCAGTCATATCCTCCTCCCTCATGGCTGCCGCCATCTTTGGACGACATGATAAATCAGCGCCTCACTGTCAAAATCACAAAACCCCCTCCTGACACCATTTGTTTCGCGACCGCCTCGTCTCTCTGCCCCCAAAACAAGGCAGGGTAGCAGACGGGGTGCTATCCACGGGTCGTGAACCGAAAGCTCCAAGAACACCGACACCACACGTCCCCCAACACCACAGGGAAAAGCCAAATGGCGGGCGGGGACGAAATAAACACAAATAAGTCTTTCCTTTTTTACACAAATTTTTTTACCCAACACTTTTCTATAGGGAAAAACAGGGGAAACCACATGTCAAAACTGCACGATACGCTTATAACGGGGAACAAAAGTTTATCAGTCCAAGGGCACACCGAGGTCTTCACAGGAGCACAACCCAAATGCATTCTCCCGGCTTTTCCCCCCCGCTCCTCCCTCACAGCCCGCTGCGTCATTTTTGCCCAGTCCCCTTTATGTTAACACAGCCTAGGCATCCTTTTCATGTTAACACTGTTTCGCAAGAGCAAAACCCCTGGCGACTTACTATTATTTTACTTTAATCTTACTGTTGTGTTGTTTTATTATTTTATTATTATCTTTTTTATTTTATTTTATATTATTATTAAAATTATTACATTATTTTTATTATCATTCCCTTATTATTATTATTATTATTACTATTTTTACTGTTATTATAAACATCATATTATCTAATTCTTCTTTTTTTTCTCAAACCCATTATTTTTTTTATTATTATCGTTATTATTTTAAATATTATCATTATAATAATGAGACAATAATTTTTAAGAAAAAATAATAATTACTATTTTTAATACTCTCATAAACTACTATCATTTAAAATCATTACTATTATTTCCATTTATTTTTCCCCCATCATTATGATTTTTATTCTATTCATTCTGTTTTTTTCATTATCATATGATCATATCATTATTGTTTTATTACTAGCATTTTATTTTTATCGCTGCTATTACAGTTTTCAGTAAAACACTTTCTAATACTATTTTGTTATTTTATCATTATTAATTGTAATTATTTTCACTATCATTATTA
>NW_023651954.1:0-5449 GCF_015228065.2 Penaeus monodon
AAATTTTTGTTTTTTAATTTTTTACTGAAAATTTGTAGGAGCACAAAGCTGAGCTTGAAGCCTAGTGTTAGGGATCAACCCCTACCTTGGGTCTGAGCCCTCTGCTTAATCAATTTTGCATGGTCTTTTTCTCCTTTCTTCTCCTCCTCTTCCCCAAATACTTTTTGTTCATTTCTTTAGGTGTACGAGGTGAAAGGATGAAAGGCCTGCTTTATGTTGGTCCTGAATGTCCTCAGGGAGCCAAGGGCACACTTGGTCAGGTGTCCAGCACATACCCCTCATAGAACCCTGAGGGGTACACTTTTCTCTTCCCCAGATATCTCAGGCATACCATGGCGAATAATTAAGATTTTGTATCCTACTAGGGGCATTGACCCCCTCAATCTCTTGCTCATTGCTGTTGTAGGGGCTCCTCCTCATCTTTTCCTCTTTTTCATCTCATTGTTCTGTCCACTTATTCTAATTGTCAACTAATTTTTACCTTTTTGCCGCAATACTTTATCATAATTCTCCCTTCTGTCTTAACTCCTTCCCCTACAAAACAATTTTTACCCTATACTATACCCCATCAGCTCACTCTCTACCCCTTTTTACCCCCTCCCCTCAATCTCTTGTTCGTTGTTGTCATGGGGGGCTTAGGAGAGGGGTACTGAGGCCCGATGTGGGGGATCACGCCTACCTTGGTCCTCACCCCTCACCTCAACTAATTTTGCGTGGTCTTTTCTTCCCTCCTTTTCCTTTTCTTCATCCCTTTTTCTGTTCACTTACCCTAAATTTTTAATTAATTTTTGCCATTTTCGCCACAATATCTTATCATAATGCTCCCTTCTCCCTTAATCCTTTCCCTTCTAAACAACTTCTACCTTATACTAAAACCCCATCAGTTCTACCCTTTTTACTACCATACTACCCTCTAGTACTGTTCAACCTGTAATTGTAGCCAGATTATTAACTCATTCCTAACCCTTTTCGTTACTATACCTGCCATAGTGCCATATGACCTGATGTCATTAGCACTTCCATACCTGGAGGCTTTGTTCCCAAGCCTCACGCTATAGCTATATTTTTAATGTCACTAATGACCTTTGGTGTTGATGCGGTAAAAAATTTTTCAATCATTAAATAAACAAGGGCATTGAGGTTTACCCCCTTATCCTAGCTCTCCTTTGACCATGCCTCTGGTATAGTTATTTATACTGAACCCACCCCTAAAACCCCCATGCATGTGTTATTTCTTTACCCATTCTTTTTCATACTCTTCTGTCCACTTCCTAAGGTCTAAGAGCTGTGCTGAAAGGTTTAAAGGCCATGGAGCAACATGGAAATTATGACATCGAATTAAACGAATTTTATCTCGCCAACAGTCGTCGTCGTCGTATGGTCCCCTTCAGATTCTGAATTGACTGTCGAAGTATGATACAATCTTTTGTTATACCAGTGTGGTTTCTACTTAATTGTAATTTTATGTACCATATATAATTATCTCTTGCATATCACTAAATTGGAATCTTTCCATAAAATGTTCTTGTCCTGTAGCTTTTGGGACACCATTATACTAATCATAACAGTTTTTGCTTAAAACTAGAAAATAACAAAATCTGAAAGATGACAGGCCCTGAAGGGGTCCATTGTATTATTACATGACAGTCGTCTAGACAGATTTCGCCCAAACATTTGACAACACTGCTTCGGTCACCCAGTGAGCGGGGCTTTGGATAAGAAGATAACTACGGGAAGTCTGCAGGAAGAATGCGATGTCTGCCTGTTCTCGTGCACATTAACAATACTCTTTCATGGTAGAATATCAAAAATGTTGTTTGTGCGGAAAAATTGTGCAAGTACTTCCGGGTTACTCGAGAAGAAGTGAAATGACGCCCCTGCTTCCCCCTAATATTTTCGATATATTAATACAGATATCAGAAATTACAATAGTTACCATATATTAAGGGCATCACCCCCACATATATATTCAGAACTTTTAATTTTGGCTTGCCTGAGCGGTTTCATAAAACTGTAATACAGTTACTGTTTCATAATACCGCACTCTTCCCGGGTAACTAAATTACGGTGCCCGAACCAGCGTTTTAATAATACGGCCGATAACGTCTGAACGCGACATAAAAATTAATCCCGTATTAAAGTTTTCTCCGGATCTCTAGTGCGCATGCGTAATGATAGCGTCCCGGGACCAACTTTTAGTACACTCTGGAGCAGTAACACTTTTAAGCTCATATAGTAACTTGCACGTGCGCAGAAAAACGCTTTTAACGGGTGAGGTTTCGGGTGTAGTGTAATATTTACGAGTTGTTTTCAGTGAAAAAATAATATTAATGGATTTGCATCTCCAGTTAATCTTATCTAAAGGCATTGATTTTTGATGTCAAGGAGGAAGTATTGAGTCTTGTCTTAATTTTTAGCTCTGTATTAGTTTTTTTTTTTTTATTATTCCAATAAGATTATTTCTTTAGTGAATGCTCGGGATACTTGAGCGGGATTTTTAAAAGAAGAAAAGGGGGATATTCACCTGTAGCCTCAGATGGGCCATTAAAATCAAAACCCTTATTTATTGCATAATTGATAGGAATACAAATTTTATATATATGAGTGAGATGGGTACTTTCTTTTGAACAATATTTTTTATTTTAAGGAGAGAGATGAGGAATACAGGATGCGTTTGTTTTTACTATACAATTAAACTGTCTTCGTGTGAAATGATCAAGCAGTGCCATCATCATGCCTGGCAGTAATGATATTGTCATTGTTAATACTGCTGTCGCCCTTTTCACCTTTCTTCATCATAATCAGTCTAGTTAACTGAATTAGTACATAATTAACCTCTTTTTGCTTGCTCCATCCGCTGCGTTATCATTAAACGAATGATAAAAAATATATATTTTAAAAAGCGAGTAAGGGCTTATTTAATTGATTGATGAATTATGTTCACGTATATACTTATCTAATATTATAGACTAACAAACACACACACTACTGATAGTAGGTAATGATACTAAAGAATAAAGTCTCCCCAGTGAAGTCAAGTCATTTTACCAGCTTATCTTTTACCTACTTATCATATTTGTTGTGTATGCAGCCTTGTTGCATAAAACTCCAATTCAAGTGATCAAACTAGGAGAGGGTAGTGTAATCTCCACAGAGGACACGTGGACCGCTAAACTAGCACGCGCAAGGACCTTTAAACCTTTTTTAAAGAAAGCATTATTCATGTAGGGCTGGGAACTGCGATGGACGTGCAGACAAGACTCAGTTCTTGATGTTAATGTTTAATGTTTTCAACAAATAAATGTGCTAGACACCAAAAGTCATATAGCACTATGGTAAAGTATTGTGGTGTGAGGGGGTTTAAAGTTCTTTATTAGAACAAAATGTCTCAGATTCTAACGGTCATGTGGTATTATAGGATAGTATAGTGGAAGGAGTAGAAAGAAGGGAGTAAATAGGGTATGACAGGGATCGATAGAAGTTGATAGAAGGGGGGGGGGTTAAGGACAAAGGTTGATTAGATCAAATGGATCTGAGGAAAGAGACCAGACTGTTCTTGATATGCTGTAAGTACGTGTCTCCCGTTTCCTATATCTAGGTTTACTCATTTTTGCTTTCAGTTGTTATTTTATGATTTTTATATCAGCAATCTCATATTAGTGATGTTTTCTTTGTTGCTGTTGTATCAGTATACCCCATTACTCTATTAAATGTTATTGTTAAACAATCGTATCGCCAACTTTATTTACTACTTTAATGCATTTCATGTTCATATATATTCCTGCATTTCCTATTCGCTACCGAAAAAAGTAAAAACCACGATAAAAACAACATGAAGCAAATTATGTCGTATAGAATGGTGATTTTCAAACTACGACTCATGTACAGGTTGGCTAGTTAATGGTTAATAGAAGAGATAAATGTGCTTGACAAAGGTCATATAGCGCTATGGGAAAGTATTGTGGCAAGAAGGGTGGAAATGAGTTAACGATCAGGATAAGACGTTTTTATATGCCAAAGGTTGTAGAACGCGGTAGGATAGGATGGTAGTGAAAAGGGTAAAGAGGGTGAGCAAATGGAATACAGTGGGGGTTTGTAAAGAGTATATATTGTCTGAGGAAGGGAGAGTAACACTGTATGAGGAAACTGCAAAAGAGCTATTATGAAACAACCAAAGGGTAATACGGTAAGAAACGATAGTTGTAGAAGTAGGAGAAGAATCCTGAGAATGAAATAAGGGGACAGGAGAGTGGTGAAGTATAGGGAGGAATCCAGAGAAGGACATTTTTGAGGCATAAAAGAGTCATTGGGGGTATTAAGGATAACGAGGAAGGAAGAGGGAGAGGGACGGGATAGAAGTGAGAGGAAGGAGAGATGCTGGGGGAGATGTAGAAACATCTTGGGAGGAAAGGGGAGGGGTAGGGCGATTATTGGAGTATGGGGTGAAAGAGAAACCTAGACGTCGTTCTCCCTGTCTGGCTTCGCGTAGAGTGAGGCCAAGTCTGAATCTGAGAGTTGCCACCTCAGACTCAAACCTGTAGGTGGTGCAGCCCCTATTTTGTGGAAGCAGGTACAATTGGCAAATGTGCGTGACTGCAGAGCATTTTGATCGACTATGACCAGGTTGCGCACAGAGAGGGCATCGGGCTGTGGAACTGCAGTGTTTGACAGGGTAGCTTAGACGCCAACAATTCTAACAATGATGGGGGGAGGTTGATATGGTCGGACAGGGAAGGATTCTCCGCCAATGTAAACATTAAAGGGGAGGTAAAGTAATCTTGGCAATATTGGTAGGGTTCTTACGACAGCCTCTAGGGGGAATGGTGTAGCACTGTACTGATACTGTTAATAGTCCATGAGGCAGGCGTGTAAGTCTTCGCAGTTTGGCCAGTCCTTGTCTTAGACAGGTCAGTTAGTTGGGGAGACGGAGACAGTTACGGTGAAGTACGAGTATTTAGGATGGGATGAGGTTGGGCAGGAATGGGTTTGCCAGTGAAGTCTGTCAGAGTTGATAATGCTATAGCTTCGGTTTTGGATGTAACTGTAACGAGACCGGAACAATCGCTGTGGAAGGAAACTTTGCCTACTTGTTTTTGGGGACATTGCTGGAAGAGATGAGTTGTGAGAGTCAGGACCTGTGGGAGGATCACACACACACACGCACACTCACACGCATACACACACACGCACACGCACACACTCACACACACGTACCCACACCCACACACACACACATATGTGATGAGTTGCTGTTAACATCTGTCTTATCCTTTATTAAATTTTCGCCTGCATATCCAGTCTCAATCCTGAGCCTGGTTGTAAGGTGTGGGAAGGGGGATCCTCCCTCTATTCGACCATAGCCGTAGGGTGAGGTTCTATTCCCCTCCTAGTTTTTTTTTTTTTTTTTTTTTTTTGTGAGGAGCCAATGTTCTTGATTGTACGGTGCATA
>NW_023651955.1:0-5449 GCF_015228065.2 Penaeus monodon
AGTTCTGCTCTAGGGAAAGCGAACTGGACGCATCCAGTGCCTTGGAGTCTCGCCTTGATCCCTTTGTAACAAGCCCTTCGCCGATCAGGGGGTAAAAGTTGGCAGGACCACGTGCCCAAACCGGGCGGTTACCCGTGAGACTGGAGGGGGCCCTGTTGTTGCTAACCCGGGATCCCCAAACCCCGGCTATTGGCCCCTAGCTCGCCTCCCTAGGGGACGACCCTCCCCACCAGGTTTCTCTCTGCGAGACCCCCTGGGTGGAGGAACCTGTGGGACGTCCTGGGATCATGGCTTGGGCACTCGACGGACCTGTCGTGAGGAACTAGAGATGGGCCGTGTCCCTCCCCTGGAGACTCGCCTCGAAGGATCCTCGTGGCTGGAACAAAGGGTGGATGCGGCCATGCCCCCCCCGTCGGCTTTTTAGCCCCTTGTAGGGGAATGAAAAAAAAAAAGGTAAAGAAAAAAATCCCAAAGTCGAAAAAGGGGGCAAAATCTGCAAAATATACCTTGTAAAGAGTAGCCCCAAAAATGACATTTTTTCCTTTCTTTATGATTCTGGCAATTTTAGGGAAATAATGAAAATAATTACCAGAATTCTATTAATCATGACAAAAATGATATAAAGTGAAAAAAAGAAATTGGGAAACATTTGATGATTTTTATATTTTTTACTATTTCTTTAATTTTTATCATTATTATCATCATTATTATTATTATTATTATTTTATTTTATTATTATATTATTATTATTATTTTTATTTTAATTATTATTTTATTCCAAAAAAATTATTAAAACTGTAATAATAAAAATAAAAATAATAAAAAGTATAATTATAAAAATACTAATTGTTAAATATTGTTATTAATATTATTATTTTATTATTATCATTATTTTATTTTTCCTGGTATAAAATTGTAAAAAAATTATTAATAACCCGAAATATTTACAGTATAACATATTAATTGAAATAATGTTAAATAATGATTTAAACGTTATTTATTTTTTATTACTATTATTTTTGTTTGTTTTAGTATAGATTAAAATTTTAATATTAAAACTGCAAAAATTGCAATAAAAATGATTTTTGCAATAATATTTTAAAAATTTGCAATAATATGAAAAGATGAGATAATTAGAAAAAGGATATAATGATGCTATCATGATAAAAATGATGATAAACAGGATTGTCCCCCTATAAAAAAAAAAGGAAAAAAAAAAAAAATCCCAAAAGTCGAAAAAGCGGCAAAATCTACGAAATATTGCCTTTTTTAAGTAACTCCCAAAAAGACGTTTTTTTCCATTCATTTTGATTCTGGCAATTTTTGGGTAATAAAGAAATAATTACCAAATTTTTTAATCTGACAATAAGATGATAAAATGAGATAAAGAGAATTAGGATAACATTTGATGATTTTAAAATTTTAATTTATCTTTTATTATCATTTTACATCTTTTGTTTATTTTAAAATTTTTTTATTATTATTATTTAATTTTTATTATTATTTTTTACTTATTATTTTATTATTATTATTAGTATTTTATTACTATACACTTTTAAATTTTTATATTATTGCCAAAAAAAATATTATAACCGAATAAAACAATATGAAATAATAAGTATAATTATAAAATACGAATTGTTATAAATTTTTATTAAAATTATTATTGTTAATTTTTTCATTATTATTATTTTTTCTGTGTATAATTTTAAAATTATTTCATACCGTAATAATTACATTAATACGATATTAATTGAAATAATGATATAAATTATGATTAAAAAACTTATTACATCATTATTGCAATTATTACATTATTTTTGCAATTATTGCAGTTTAAAATATAAATTTTCACTATACAATAAACTACAATAAAAAGTAAAAACAATAATAATAACAATAAACCCTTTTTAAAATCTTAAATTTTATCATTATTTAAAATTTAAAATCGTTATTCTGTAATTATTACGTTATAATAAATTTTTTTTACAATTAACTAACAGAAAAAAAATAATAATGATATTAATAACAATAAAATATAATAACAATATTATAACAATTTAGTATTATTATAATTCATACTTCATTATTATATTATTGTTATTATTAACGTTATAATATATTTTTTTGCATAATACAATAAATTAAAGTATAATAATAATAATAATAATAATTAGAATAATAATAATAAATAATACTAATATAATAATAATTAATAATAATATATAAATATAATCATAATAATGATAAGAATGATAATAATAATGATATAGAATAATATTAAATAAGTCATCAAATGTTATACCAAAATTCCTGTTCTCCACGTTTCAGATTATTGCATGATTAATAGAATTCTGGTAATTTTTATCATTATTACCTATAATTGCCAGTATCATCAATGAATGGAAAAAACGTCGTTTTGGAGTCTACTCTCAAAAGGCTCTATTTCACTAGATTTTGCCGGGGCTTTTCACTTTTGGGATTTTTTTTCTTTTGTCCTTTTTTTATTATATATGACCAACATTCCTGTTAGTATCATCATTATTATCATGATTATCATCATTATTATCGTTATCTCAGCATTATCTCATTAACATCAGAGTATTATTATAATTATACTTATTTTTATTATTCTTGTTATTATTACAGTTATAATATATTTTTTGGCAATATACTAAAATTAAAGCAATAATAATACTAATAATCAATGAAATCCATAATAATAATAAATAATAATAATACTAATAATAATAATAATAATAATAATATAATATATAATAATAATAATGATAATAGTATACTATTAATCTCATCAATTTTATCCAGAATTCATTTTATTCTCATTTTATCATCATTACTGTCTGATTAATAGAATTCTGGTAATTATTATCATTATTACCCTATATTGCCAGAATCATCAAATTAATGGAAAAACGTCAATTTTGGAGTCTAACACTCAATGGATATATTTCGCTAATTTTGCCGCTTTTTTCAAACTTTTGGGATTGTTTTTTCTTTGTACCTTTTTTTTTTGTATATTATAATATGGACACAATTCCTGTTATTATCATCATTATAATCATGATTTATCAGCATTTTATCGTTATCATCATCATTATCATCATTATCATCATTATCTTCATTATCTCATCATTATCATCATTCTTGCAACTATTTCATCATTATTGCGATTATTATCATTATTATTATATATTTGTAGATCTATCCTAATAACAACTACAATAAAATAGTAATAACATAATAATAACAATATAACGTTTTTATAATCATATCTTTATATATTTCAAATAATATCGTTAGTACTCTAATAAGAACTGTTATAATAATAATTTTTACAATTATACACTAGTAAAAATAATATCATGAGAATAATCCAAATAAAAAGATTTACAAACAATATTATAACCATTAGTATTATTATAATTATACTTATTATTATTATTGTTATTATTACAGTTATAATATATTTTTTTGGCAATAATACTAATAATTAAAGTAATAATGATAATAATAATACATTAATACTACTACTACTACTAATAATAATACTAATAATAATGATGGTAATGATAATGATAATGATAATATATTAGTAATATTTAATAATCATCAAATGTGATCCAAATTCTCTTTATTCTCACTTTTATCATCATTATTGTCAGAATTAATAAATTCTGGCAACCTTATCATTATTACCCTAATAATTGCCAGAATCATCAAATGAATGGAAAACGTCATTTTGGAGTCTAACTCTCAAAAGGCTATATTTCGCTAATTTTTTTTGCGCTTTTTCGACTTTTGGGATTTTTTTTTCTTTTTAAGCCTTTTTATTATATTGGACACAATTCCTGTTTATTATCATCCTTACTATCATGAGTATCATATTATTATCGTTATCATCATCTTATCATCATTATCATCATTATCATCATAGCATCATCATTATCATCATTATTGCAAATTATTATCATCATTATTGCAATTATTATCATGATTATTGCAATTATTGCAGTTTATATATATAAAATTTTACATCATACTAATAACAAACTACAATAAATTAAGTAAATAACATAATAAAAACAATAATAACGTTTTTTATAATCATTATTTTATATCATTATTTCAATTAATATCGTTATTACTGTAATTATTAATGTTATAATAATTATTTTTTACAATATACTACCATAAAAAAAATAATAATAATGGGTAATAATAACAATTAACAATATTAATAACAATATTAAACAATTAGTATTATTATAATTATACTTATTTTATCATTATTGTTTATTATTACAGTTTATAATATATTTTTTTGGCAATAAAAACTAATAATTAAAGTAATAACAATAAATAATAATAATAATAAATACTAATAATAATAATAATAATAATAAATAATAGTAAATAGTAATAGTAATAATAATAATGATGATAAAAATGATAATATTTAATTTATAATAGCAATAATATTAATAATCATCAAAAGTTATCCAAATTCTCTTTATTCTTGTTTTTATTATCATTATTCTCGCGATTAATAGAATTCTGGGAATTAATTTATCATTATTACCCTTATAATTGCCAAATCATCAAATGATGGAAAAAACCGTCATTCGAGTTTATTCTCAATGGTTATATTTCGCTAGATTTTGCCGCTTTTTCGGGGGTTTTTTGGGATTTTTTTTCTATTGCCTTTTTTTTTTTTTATTATATATGGGCACAATTCCTGTTATTATCATCATTATTATCATGATTATCATCATTATTTTCGTTATCATCATTTATTATCATCATTATCATTCATTATCATCATTATTGCAATCATTATCATCATTATTGCAATTATTATCATTATTTTGCAATTATTGCAGTTAAATATATAATTTTACATCTATACTAATAACAACTACAATAATAATAGTAATAACAATAAAAATAACAAAATAATGTTTTTATAATCATTATAATATCATTTTTCAATTTAAAATCGGGATACTGTATTATTACTGTTTAATAATTATTTATACAATTTTACTACCAGTAAAAATAATAATAATGATAATAATAACAAAGTAATATTAATATCATATTATACAAATTAAAAATATAAAAATTTTTAATTATACTCCATTTTTTAAAATTAATTATTGTTTTTTTTATTTACATTATATATATTTTTGCTTATAATACTAATAATTAAGTAATATAATATAATAAATAATAATGATAATAATAAATAATAATCATAATAATAATTAATAAAAACAATAATAATATAAAGATAATATGATAATAGTAATAATTAATTAATAATCATCAATGTTATCTAAATTCTCTTTATCTCCATCCTTTTTTGATAATAGCTTTTATCATAATATTGAATCAAAAGAAAAAAAACTCAAAAATTTGGAATTAACTT
>NW_023651956.1:0-31352 GCF_015228065.2 Penaeus monodon
TAAAATATTTTTAATTTTTCCCAAAAATAATAATAATGATAATAATAACAATAATAATGCTAATAAAATATTATTAACCACTAGCATTATTATTTTATACTTAAAACTTTAAATTTTTTTTGTTATTATTTCAGATATAATAGATTTTTTGGGATTATACTAATAATTAATAATGATTAATATAATAATAATAATAATAAATAATAATAATAATAATATAATAATAATATAAATGTAATAATAATAATTTTTTAATAATATTCAATGTTATCAAAAATTTTCTTTATTCTCAAATTTTTTCATCATTATTGTTTATGATTAATACAATTCTGGTAATTATTATCATTATTACCCTAAAATTGCCGAAATCACCAAAGAATCGAAAAAAGTCATTTTGGAGTTACTCCCCAAAAGGCTAAAATTTCGCTAGTTTTGCCGCTTTTTCGACTTTTGGAATTTTTTCTTATACCTTTTTTATATTATATATGGACACAATTTCCCCTTATTATCATCATCGTTATATGATTATCATCATTATTATCGTTTTCTCATCATTATCATATTATCATAAATTTTCATCATCATTTCATCATTATTGCAATTATTTTCATCATTATTCAATTGTTTTCATTAAAATTGCAATTTTTGGAGTTATAGTATATATTTTTGCAATAATACTAATAACCACATACAATAATTAAAAGTAATAACAATAATAATAAAAATATAACGATTTTATAATAATTATTTATATCATTAATCTTAATTAGTATCGTTATTACTGTAATTATTAATGTTATAATAATTATTTTTGCAATTATATACCTACAAATTAATAATAATGATAATAATAACATAATTTTAAAGCTAATAACATATTATACCACTGCCCTTATTATTTATTATACTTATACTTATTATTATTATTTTATTATTACAGATATAATAGATTTTTTGGAATTATACTAAAAATTAAGATAATAGGTAAAAATAATATAATAAAAAATAATAATAATATATATAATAATAATATAATATAGTATAATAATAAAAATTTTAATAAAATTCAAATGTTACCAAAATTTATCTTTATTCTCACTTATCATCATTATTGTTATGATTAATACAAAGGCTGGTAAATTATTATTCATTTATACCTAATAATTGCCGAAAAGCACCAAAAGAAATCGAAAAAAACGTCATTTTGGAGTATAATTCAAAAGGCTATATTTCGCTAGATTGCCGCTTTTTGACTCTTGGGAATGTTTTTTATACCTTTTTTATATTATATATGGACCACAAATTCCTCGTATTATCATCATCGTTATCATGATTATCATCATATATTATCGTTATCATCATCATGATCATCATTATCATCATTACATCATCATTATCATCCTTATTGCAATTATTATCATAATTATTGCAATTGTTATCATTATTATTGCAATTATTGGAGTTATTAGTATATTTATTTTTGCAATAATGTAATAAACAACACAATAAATAATAGTAATAACCAATAATAATAAACAATAATAACGATTTTATAAGAATTATTCTATATAATTATCTTAATTAGTATCGTTATAATGTAATGATTACTGTTATAAATAATTATTTTGCAATTATAATACCAGTACAAATAATAAGAATGATAATAATAACAATAATAATGCTAATAACAATATTATATACCACTAGCATATTATTATTATACTTATACTTTTATTATATTGTTATTATTACAGATATAATAGATTTTTGGCAATTATACTCAAATAATTAAGATAATAGTAATTAATAAATAATAATATAAATAATAATAATAATAATATAATACGAATAATATAATAAATAAAATAAGAAATAATAAGAATGATACTAATAATAATAATAATTTTAATAATATTCAAATGTTACAAAAATTCTCGTTATTCTCACTTTATCATCATTAGTGTTATGATTAATACAATTCTGGTAATTATGCATCATTATTACCCTAATAATTGCCGAAATCACCAAAGAAATCGACAAAAACGTCATTTGGAGTCTACTCTCAAAAGGCTATATTCGCTAGATTTTGCCGCCTTTTTCGACTTTTGGGAATGTTTTTCTTGTATACCTTTTTATATTAATATGGACACAATCTCCTCTTATTCTCATCATCGTTATATGATTATTCATCATTATTATAGTTATCATCATCATTCTCATCATTATCATCATTATCATCATAATTATCATCATTATTTGCAATTATTATCATCATTATTGCCAATTGGTTCTCATTATTATTGCAATTATTGGAGTTATAGTATATATTTTTGCAATAATACTAATAACACAACAATTAATTCAAATAGTGAATAACAATAATAATAACAATAATAACGAATTTTATAATAATTATTTATATCAGTATATTAATTAGTATCGTTATATACGGTAATTATTACTGTTATAATAATTATTTTTGCAATTATACTACCAGTACAAAATAATAATAATGATACTAATAACAAAATAATGCTAATAACAATATTTTAACACTAGCATATTTATTATTATATTATAACTTAGTTATATTATTGTTATTATTACAGATATAATAGATTTTTTGGCAATTATACTAATAAATAAGATAAGAGAAATAATAATAATACATAATAATAAAAATAATAATAATAATAATAATAATAATAATAATAATAATAATAATAATTTTAATAATATTCAAATGTTATCAAAATTATCTTTATTCTCACTTTTATTTCATCATTAATTGTGATGATTAATAGCAATTCTGGTAATTATTATCATTATACACGCTAATAATGCCGAAATCACCAAAGAATCGAAAACGTCATTTTGGAGTTATACTCTCAAAAGGCTATATTCGCTAGATTTTGCCGCTTTTTCGACTTTGGAATGTTTTTCCTTATACCTTTTTTATATTATATATGGACACAATTCCTCTCTCTTTATCATCATCGTTATCATGCATTATCATCATTATTATCGTATCATATCATTATCATCATTATCATCATTATTCATCATCATTATCATCATTATTGCATTATTTATCATCATTATTGCATTGTATCTTATATTGCAATATGGAGTTATAGTATATATTTTTGCAAATAATACTAAGAACCACAACAATAATATAGTAATAACAATAATAATAACAATAATAACGATTTTATAATAATTATTGATATCATTATCTTAATAGTATCGTTATGTACTGTAATTATTACTGTTATAATAATTAATTTTGACAATTATACTACCAGTACAAAAATAATAAATTAATAATAACAATACTAATGGCTAATCAACAAGATTATAACCACTAGCATTATTATGATTATATTATACATTATTATTATTGTTATTATTTACAGATATAATAGATTGTTTTGGCAATTATACAATAATTAAGATAATAGTAATAATAATAATAATATAATAATAATAATAATAATAATAATACATAATAATAATAATAATAATAATAATATAAATAATAATAATGATAATAATAATAATAATATTTTAATAATATTCAACATGTTATCAAAATTCTCTTTATTCCACTGTATCATCATATTGTTAGATTAATACAATTCTGGTAATTATTATCATATACCCTAATTAATGCGAAAATCACCAAAAGAAATCAGAAAAAACGTCATTTTGGAGTATACTCTCAAAAGTGCTAATATGTCGCTAGATTTGCCAGATTTTCGAATTTTGGGAATGTGTGTCTTATACCTTTTTTATATTATATATGGAACACAATGCCTCTTAGCTCATCTCGTTATCATGTTATCATCATTATTATCGTTATCATCATCCTATCATCATTATCATCATTATTTCATCATCACTATCATCATTATTGCAAATTTATTATCATCATGATTGCAATTGTTATCATATTATTGCAATTATTGGAGTTATAGTATTATTTTTCAATAATACTAATAACCACAACAATAATAATAGTAATAACATAATAAATAACAATAAATACGAATTTTTAATAATTATTATCTCATTATCTTAATTAGTAGTCGTTAGTACTGTAATTATTACTGTTAAATAATTATTTTTGCAATTATACTACCAGTACAAATAATAATAATGATAATAATAACAATAATAATGCTAATAACAATATTATAACCACTAGCATTATTATTATTATACTTATACTTATTATTATTATTGTTATTATTACAGATATAATAGATTTTTTTGGCAATTATACTAATAATTAAGATAATATAATAATAATAATAATAATAATAATAATAATATAATAATAATAATAATAAAATAATTAAATGATAAAATTTTAATTCTACTTTTAATAATATTAATGTTATCAAAAATTCTCTTTATATTTCTCACTTTTAATCCATCATTATGTTTGATTATACATTCGGTATATTATTATCTTTTACCTATAATGCCGAAATACCAAGAAATTCGAAAAAACGTCATTTTGAGTATACTCTCAAAGGCTATATTTCGCTAGATTTGCCGCTTTTCGACTTTTGGAATGTTTTCTTATACCTTTTTTATATATATATATGGACACAATTCCTCTTATTATCATCATCGTTATCATGATTATCATCATTATTATCGTTATCATCATCATTATCATCATTATCATCATTATCATCATCATATCATCATTATTGCAATTATTATCATCATTATTGCAATTGTTATCATTTTTATTGCAATTATTTGGGGTTATAGTTATATTTTTGCAATATCTAATAACCACAACATAATAATGTAATAACAATAATAAAAACAATAATAACGATTTTATAATAATTTTTTATATCATTATCTTAATTATATCGTTATTATGTAATTATTACTGTTATAATAATTATTTTTGCAATTATACTACCATACAAATAATAATAATGATAATATAACAATAAAAATGCTAATAACAATATTATAACCACTAGCATTATTATTATTATCTTATACTTATTATTATTATTGTTATTATTACAGATATAATAGATTTTTTGGCAAATTTTACTAATAATTAAGATAATAGTAATAATAATAATAATAATATAATAATAATATATAATAATAATAATAATAATAATATAATAATAATGATATAATATAATATTTAAATTTTAATAATATTCAAATGTTTTCAAATTCTCTTTTTTCCCCACTTTTATCATCATTTGTTATGATTAATACAATTCTGGTAATTATTATCATTATTACCCTAATAATTTCCGAATCACCAAGAAATCGAAAACGTCATTTTGGAGTATACTCTCAAAAGGCTATATTTCGCTAGATTTGGGCCGCTTTTTCGACTTTTGGGAATGTTTTTCTTATACCTTTTTATATTATATATGGACACAATTCCTCTTATTATCATCATCGTTATCATGATTATCATCATTATTATCGTTATCTTCAGCATTATCATCATTATCATCATTATCATCATCATTATCATCATTATTGCAATTATTATCATCATTATTGCAATTGTTATCATTATTATTGCAATTATTGAGTTATGTATATATTTTTGCAATAATACTAATAAACCCCAACAAAAATAATAGTAATAACAAAAAAATAACAAAAATAACGATTTATAATAATTATTTAAAATCATTATCTTAATTAGTATCGTTATTACTGTAATTATACTGTTATATAATTATTTTTGCAATTATACTACCATACAAATAATAATAATGATAATAATACAAAAAATAATGCTAATAACAATTTATAACCACTTTGCATATTATTATTACTTATACTTATTATTATTATTGTTATTATTACAGATATAATAGATTTTTTTTGGGAATTATACTATAAATTAATAATGATAATATAATAATAATAATATAATAAAATAATAATAATAATAATAATAATATAATAATAATAATAATATAATGATAATAATAATAATTTTAATAATATTCAAATGTTTTTCAAAATTCTCTTTATTCTCACTTGTATCATCATTATTGTTATGATTTAAAACAATTCTGGTAAGTATTATCATTATTACCCTAATAATTGCCGAAATCACCAAAAAAATCGAAAAAAACGTCATTTTGGAGTATACTCTCAAAAGGCTATATTTCGCTAGATTTTGCCGCTTTTTCGACTTTTGGGAATGTTTTTCTTATACCTTTTTTATATTATATATGGACACATTCCTCTTATTATCATCATCGTTATCATGATTATCATCATTATTATCGTTATCATCATCATTATCATCATTATCATCATTATCATCATCATTATCATCATTATTGCAATTATTATCATCATTATTGCAATTGTTATCATTATTATTGCAATTATTGGAGTTATAGTATATATTTTTGCAATAATACTAATAACCACAACAATAATAATAGTAATAACAATAATAAAAACAATAATAACGATTTAATAATAATTATTTATATCATTATCTTAATTAGTACGTTATTACTGTAATTTTACTGTTATAATAAATTTTTTTTGCAATTATACTACCAGTACAATAATAAAAATGATAATAAAAAATAATAAATGCTAATAACAATATTATAACCACTACATTATTATTATTATACTTATACTTATTATTATTATTGTTATTATTACAGATATAATGATTTTTTTGGCAATTATACTAATAATTAAGATAATAGTAATAAAATAATTTAAAAATAATAATAATAATAAAAATAAAAATAATTTAAAAATATGATAATAATAATAATAAATAATTTAATTTTAAAATTCAAATGTTATCAAAATTCTCTTTATTCTCACTTTTATCATCATTATTGTTATGATTAAAACAAATCTGGTAATTATTATCATTATTACCCTAATAATTGCCGAAATCACCAAAGAAATCGAAAAAACGTCATTTTGGAGTATACTCTCAAAAGGCTATATTTTTGCTAGATTTTGCCGTTTTTCGACTTTTGGGAATGTTTTTCTTATACCTTTTTATATTATATATGGAACACAATTCCTCTTATTATCATCATAGTTATCATGATTATCATCATTATTATCGTTATCATCATCATTATCATCATTATCATCATTATCATCATCATTATCATCATTATTGCAATTATTATCATCATATTGCATTGTTATCATTATTATTGCAATTATTGGAGTTATAGTATATATTTTTTTTCATAAACTAATAACCACAACAATAATAATAGTAATAACAATAATAATAACAATATAACGATTTTTAATAATTATTTATATCATTATCTTTAAATTAGTATCGTTATTACTGTAATTATTACTGTTATAATAATTAATTTTGCAATAAAACTACCAGTAAAAATAATAATAAGTATAATAATAACAAAAATAAAACTAATAACAATAGTATAACAACTAGCAGTATTATTATTTATACTTATATTATTATTTTATTGTTATTATTACAGATATAATAGATTTTTTTGGGAATTATACTAATAATTTAAATAAATTAATAATATAATAATAATAATAATAATAATAAAAATAATAATAATAATAATAATATAATAAAAATAATGAATATATAATAAAATTTTTTAAAAATATTCAAATGTTATCAAAATTCTCTTTATTCTCACTTTTATCATCATTATTGTTATGATTAATACAATTCTGGTAATTTTTATCATTATTACCCTAATAATTGCCGAAATCACCAAAGAAATCGAAAAAAACGTCATTTTGGAGTATCCTCTCAAAAAGGCTATATTTCGCTAGATTTTGCCGCTTTTTCGACTTTTGGGAATGTTTTTCTTATACCTTTTTTATATTATATATGGACACAATTCCTCTTATTTTCATCATCGTTATCATGATTATCATCATTATTATCGTTATCATCATCATTATCATCATTATCATCATTATCATCATCATTATCATCATTATTGCAATTATTATCATCATTATTGCATTGTTATCATTATTATTGCAATTATTGGAGTTTTTAGTATATATTTTTGCAATAATACTAATAACCCACAAAAATAATATAATAAAAATAATAATAACAATAATAACGATTTTATAATAATTATTTATATCATTATCTTTAAATTTGTATCGTTTATTACTGTAATTTATTACTGTTATAATAATTATTTTTGCAATTATACTACCAGTACAAATAATAATAATGATAATAATAACAATAATAATGCTAATAACAATATTATAACCACTAGCATTATTATTATTATACTTATACTTATTATTATTATTGTTATTATTACAGATATAATAGATTTTTTGGCAATTATCTAATAATAAGATAATAGTAATAATAATAAAAATTAATAATAATAATAAATAAATAAAATAATAAAAATAATAATAATAATATAATAATAATAATAATAATTTTAATAATATTCAATGTTATCAAATTCTCTTTATTCTCACTTTTATCATCATTATTGTTATGATTAATACAATTCTGGTAAAATTTTTATCATTATTACCCTAATAAATTGCCGAAATCACCAAAGAAATCGAAAAAACGTCATTTTGGAGTATACTCTCAAAAGGCTATATTTCGCTAGATTTTGCCGCTTTTTCGACTTTTGGGAATGTTTTTTCCCTTTTACCTTTTGTTATATTATATATGGACACAATTTCCTCTTATTATCATCATCGTTATCATGATTATTCATTATTATCGGGATCATCATCATTTTCATCATTATCATCATTACATCATCATTATCATCATTATTGCAATTTTTATCATCATTATTGCAATTGTTATCATTATTATTGCAATTATTGGAGTTATAGTATAATTTTTGCAATAATACTAATAACCACAACAATAATAATGTAATAACAATAATAATAACATAATAACGATTTTATAATAATTATTTATATCATTATCTTAATTTTGTATCGATTCGTAAATTTTTACTGTTATATAATTATTTTTGCAATTATATACCAGTACAAAAAATAATAATGATAAATAAAAATATAATGCAAAAACAATTATAACCACTAGCTTATTATTATTATACTTATATTATTATTTTATTTTTATTATTACAGATATAAAAAGATTTTTTTGGGAAATTTTACTAATAATTAAGATAAAAGTAATAATAATAAAAAAAATAATAAAAAATTTAAAAATAATAATAATAAATGATAATAAAATAATATAAAATTTTTAATATATTCAAATGTTATCAAAATTCTCTTTATTTTCACTTTTTAATCTTATTTTTTATGATTAAAAACATTCTGGTAATTTTTCATTTTTACCCCAATAATTTCCGAAAAACCCAAAAAAATCGAAAAAAACCCTCTTTTGGAGTATACTCTCCAAAGGGTATTTTTCGTAGATTTTTCCGTTTTTCGACTTTTTTGGGAAAGTTTTTCTTATACCTTTTTATTATAATGGACACAATTCCCTTATTTCTCATGTTATCAATTATCTCATTATATCGTTTTCTCATCAAACATTTTCATCATTATCATCCCATTTCATCAATTTTTATTTTATCTCATTATTGCAAAATTTTTTGAATTATTAGTTTTAATATTTTTTTGCAATAAACTAATAACCCAACAATTAAAAATAGAATAAAAAATAAAAATACAAAAAAACGTTTTTAATAATTATTTTTTCATTATCTTATTGTATCGTTATTTCTGTAATTATTACTGTTAAAAATTAAATTTTTGCAATTATACTACCATACAAAAAATAATAATATAATAATAAAAAATAATAAAGCTAATAACATATTATAACCACTAGTTTTATTTTTATACTTATACTTTTAATTATTGTTATTTTAAGATAAATAATTTTTTGAATTATCTAATAATTTAAAAAATAGTTTTAAAAAATAATAATAAAAAAATAATAATAATAATATAAAATAATAATAATAATAATAATGAAATAATAATAATAATAAAATTTTTTAATTAATATTCAATGTTTCAAAAATTTTCTTTATTTTCATTTTTCATCATTATTTTTATGATTAAAACAATTTGGTAATTTTATCATTTTTACCCTAATAATTGCCGAAATCCCAAAAAAATCGAAAAAACGTCATTTTTTATACTCTCAAAAAGGCTATATTTTGCTAGATTTTTCCGCTTTTTTTACTTTTGGGGAAATTTTTTTTTTATACCTTTTTTATTTATATATGGACACATTCCTCTTATTACCTCGTTATCATATTAATCATTATTACGTTTTTCATCATTTATTCATTTCAATTTTCATCAT
Organism: Penaeus monodon; assembly: GCF_015228065.2. NCBI lineage: Eukaryota > Metazoa > Arthropoda > Malacostraca > Decapoda > Penaeidae > Penaeus > Penaeus monodon. Next base: position 10,358 of record NW_023651956.1, read on the forward strand.
TATTCATTTTTGCAATTATTACATATTATTCAATTGTTATCATTATTTTTGCAATTATTGGAGTTATAGTATATATTTTTTCAATAATACAATAACCCAACAATAAAATAGAATACAATAATAAAAACAAAAATAACGATTTTTTAATAATATTTTATCATTACTTAATTAGATCGTTAACTGTAATTATTACTGTTTAATAATTTTTTTTGCATTATACACCTACAAAAATAATAAAGATAATAATAACAAAAATAATGCTAATAACATATTATAACCCTACTTATTTTATTTCTTATACTTTTTATTATTTTTGTTTTTATTTCAGATATAATAGATTTTTTGGGAATATACAATAATTAAAATAATATTAAAAATAATAAAAATTAAAAATAATAATAAATAATAAAAATAAAAATAATAAATAATAAAAAGATAATAATAATAATAAAAATTTTAATAAAATTCAAATGTTCAAAAATTTTTTTATTCTCACTTTACATCATTATTTTAGATTAATACAATTCTGGGAAATTTTTTATTTTACCCCAATAATTTTCCCAAAACACCAAAAAAATCGAAAAAACGCATTTTGGAGATACTCTCAAAAAGGGTATATTTTTCTAGATTTTGCCCCTTTTTCGACTTTTTGGGAATTTTTTTTTTAACCTTTTTTATTTAATATGGCACAATTCCTCTTATTACATCATCGTTATCTATTATCTTATTATCGTTATATCATCATTATCATCATTTCTCTTATCTCCATTATCACTTATTGCAATTATTTTCATATTATTGCAATTTTTTTATCATTTTTATTGCAATTATTGGAGTTAATATATATTTTTGCAATAAAACATAACCACAACAATAAAAATATAATAACAATAATAATAAAATAAAAAACGATTTAAATAATTTTTTATTCATTACTTAAATTTGTATCGTTATTACGTAATTAACGTTTAAAAAAATTTTTTTTCATTATATCCGTAAAAAATAATAAAAATGATAATAAAACAATAAAAGCTAATAACAATATTATAACACTAGCATTTTATTATTTACTTATACTTTTTTTATTTTGTTATTATTACAGATATAATAGTTTTTTGGCAATTATACTAAAAATTAAGATAATAGTAATAAAAAAAATAATAAAAAATAATTTAAAAAAAATAATAATAATAATAATAATAATAAAAATAATAAATTTAAAATTTTTAAAAATTTTTAATAAATCAAATGTATCAAAAATTTTCTTTATTTTCATTTTATATCATTATTGTTTTTGATTAATACAATTCTGGTAAATTTTATCTTTTTACCCTAAAAATTGCCGAAAACCCAAAGAAATCGAAAAAACGTCATTTTGGAGTATACTCTCAAAAGGCTATATTTCGCTAGATTTTGCCGCTTTTTTGACTTTTGGGAATGTTTTTCTTATACCTTTTTTATATTATATATGGACACAATTCCTCTTATTATCATCATCGTTATCATGATTATCATCATTATTATCGTTATCATCATCATTATCATCATTATCATCATTATCATCATCATTATCATCATTATTGGCTAATTATTATCATCATTATTGGCAATTGTTTCAGTATTATTGGAATTCTTGGAGTTTTATAGTTATATATTTTTGCAAAATATACTAATACCACAACAGAAAATTATAAATACAATAATAATAACAATAATAACATTTTATAATAATTATTTATATCATTATCTTATTTTATCGTTTTATTACTGTTAATTATTACTGTTATACTACTTATTTTTGCATTATACTACCATAAAATAAGAATAATGATAATAATAACACTACTCAATGCTGAATAACAATATTACACCACTAGCATTAGATTATTATAGTTATACTTATTATCATTATTGATTCTTATTACAGATATGAATAGATTTTGGCAATTATCCTAATATTAGGATAATAGTATAATATAATAATAATAATAATAAGAATACTAATAATAATAATAATATATAATATAATATAATAATAATAATAATGTAATAATAATAAAATATTTTAAATAATATTCAAATGTTATCAAAATTCTCTTATTCTCACTTTATCATCATTTTGTTATGATTAATACAATTCTGTATTATTATCATTATTACCCTAAAATTGCCGAAATCCCAAAGAAATCAAAAAACGTCATTTTGGAGTATACTCTCAAAGGCTTATATTTCGCTAGCTTTTGCCGCTTTTTCGACGTTTGGGAATGTTGTTCTTATACCTTTTTTATATATATATGGACACAATTCCTCTATTATCATCATCGTTTCATGATTATCATCATTCTTAATCGTTATCATCATCATTTTATCATCATTATCACATCCATTTTAATCATCATTATTGCAATTATTATCATCATTAATTGCATTGTTATCATTATTATTGCAATTATTGGCGTTATGTATATATTTTGCAATAATACATAACCACAACAATAATATAGTTAATAACAATAATAAAACAAAATAACGATTTTATAATAATTATTTATATCATTATCTTATTAGTAATCGTTATTACTTATTATTACTGTTATAAATATTATTTTTGCAATTATACTACAGTACAATAATAATAATGATAATAATAACAATAATAATGCTAATAACAATATATAACCACTAGCATTATTATTATTATACTTATACATTATATAGTATTGTTATTATTTGCGATATAATAGATTTTTTGGCAATTATTATCAATAATTAAGATCTGTAATAATAATAATAAAATAAATAATAATAATAATAATAATAATATATAATAATGATAAGAATAATAATAATTAATTTTAATAATAGTCAAATGTTATCAAAATTCTCTTTTATTCTCACTTTTATCATCTTATTGTTATGATTAATACATTCTGTTAATTATTATCTTATTACCCTAATAATTGCCGAAATCACCTAAGAAATCAGAAAAAACGTCATTTTGGAGTTACTCTCAAGGCTATATTTCGCTAGATTTTTGCCCGCTTTTTCGACTTTTGGGAAATGTTTTCTTATAACCTTTTTTATATTATATATGGACACTATTCCTCTTATTATCATCATCGTTTATCATGATTATCATCATTATTATCGTTATCATCATCATTTATCATCATTATCTCATTATCATCATCATTATCATCATTATTGCAATTATTATCATCATTATTGCATTTATCATAATATATTGCAATTATTGGAGTTATATAATATTTTTGCAATAATACCTAATAACCCACAATATAATATAATAACATAATATCCAATAAATAACGATTTTATAATAAATATTTATATCATTATATTAATTAGTATGTATTACTGTAATTATTAATGTTATAATAATTATTTTTTGAATTATCTATATTACAATAATAATAATGATAATAATAACAATAATAATGCTAATAACAATATTATAACCACTAGCATTTATTATTATTATACTTATACTTATTATTAGTATTGTTATTATTACAGATATAATAGATTTTTTGCAATTATACTAATAATTAAGATATAGTAATATAATAATATAATACTAATAATAATAATAATAATAATAATCATAATAATAATATAATAATAATATAATAATAATAATGATAATATAATATAATAATTTTATAATATTCAAATTTTATCAAAATTCTCTTTATTCTACACTTTTATATCATTATTGTTATGAAATTAATACAATTCTGGTATTATTTCATTATTACCCTAATAATTGCCGAAATCACAAAGAAATCGACAACGTCATTTTGGAGTAGTACTCTCAAAAGGCTATATTTCGCTAATTTGCCGCTTTTTCGGAGGTTGTGGGGGGGGGGGGAATGTTTTTTCTTATACCTTTTTTATATTATTATGGACACAATTTCTCTTATTATCAGTCATCGTTATCATGATTATCACATCATTATTATCGTTATCATCATCATTATCATCATTATACATCATTATCTCATCATTATCATCATTATTTCAATTATTATCATCATTATTGCAATTGTTATCATTATTAATTTGCAATTATGGAGTTATAGATATTATTTTTGCAATAATACTATAACCACCAACAAAAAAAATTAATTATAATAACAATAATAATAACTATAATAACGATTTTATAATAATTCTTTATATCATTATCTTACTTGATCGTTATTACTGTATATTACTGTTATAATAATTATTTTGCATTATACTACCAGTAACAATATAATAATGTAATAGATACACTAATACTGCTAATAACATATTCATAACCACTAGGCATTATTATTATTATACCTTATACTTATTATTATTATTGTTATTATTACAGATATAATAAATTTTGCAATTATACTAATAATTAAGATAATAGTAATATATAATAATAATATAATAATAATCATAATACTAATAATATAATAAATATAATAATAATTTTAATAATATTCAATGTTATCAAAATTTCCTTTATCTCACTTTTAATTCATCATTATTGTTATGATTAATACAATTTCTGGTAATTATTATCCTTATTACCTCTAATAATTGCGACATCACCAAAGAATCGGCAAAAACGTCATTTTGGAGTATACCTCTCAAAAGGCTATATTTCGCTAGATTTGCCGCGTTTCGACTTTTGGGAATGTTTTTCTTATACCTTTTTATAGTATAGATGGACACACTTCCTCACTTATTATCATCATCGTTATCATGATATCATCTTTTATCGTTATCATCATCATTATCATCATTTCATCATTATCATCATCATTATCATCATTTTTGCAAATTATTATCATCATTTATTGCATTGTGCATTATTATTGCAATTATTGGATTTATAGTTATATTTTTGCAATAATTGAAGACTGAATACCACACATATATAATAGTAATAACAATCATAACTAACAATATAATAACGATTTTATAATAATTATTTATATCATTATCTTATTAGTATCGTTATTCTGTAATTATTACTGTTTATAATAATTATTTTTGCAATTAACTACCAATACAAATAATAATTGATAATAATAACAATTAATAATGCTAATAACAATATTATACCACTAGCATTATTATTTTATTCGACTTATACTTATTATTATTTATTGTTATTATTACAGATATAATAGCATTTTTTTGCATTATACTATAATTAAGATATATTAATAAGAATAATAATAATAATATCTAATAATAATAATAATAATAATTATAATACTAAGAATACTAATAATGATTATAATAATAATATTTATAATATTCAAATGTTATCAAAATTCCTTATTCCACTTTTAATCATCATTATTGTTCTGTATAATACAATTCTGGTAATTATTATCATTATTGCCCTAATAATTCCGAAATCACCAAAGAAATCGAAAAACGTCATTTTGGAGTATACTCTCAAAAGCTATATTTCGCTAGATTTTGCCGCTTTTCGACTTTTTGGGATGTTTTTCTTATACCTTTTTTATATTATATAGGACACAATTCCTCTTATTATCATCATCGTTATCAATGATATTATCATCATTATTTCGTTATCATCCATCATTATCATCATTATCATCATTATCATCAACATATAACATCAATATTGCAATTATTATCATCATTATTGACATTGTTATCATACTATGCATTATTGGAGTTATAGTATATTGTTTGCAATAATACTAATAAACCACACCATAATAAATAGTAATGACAATACTAATAACAATAATACGATTTTATAATAATTATTTATATCATTATCTTATTATTATCGTTATTACTGTAATTATTACTTTTATAAATTAGTTTTGCAATTATACTACAGTGCAAATATAATAATGATAAATAATAACATAATAATGCTAATAACCATATTATAACCACTAGCATTATTATATTATAATTATACTTATTATATTATGTTATTATCAGATATAATAGATTTTTGGCAATTATACTAATAATAAATAATAGTAATAATAATAATAATAATTAATAATAATAATAATAATAATATAATAATAATAATAATGATATAATATATATAATAATTTAATAAATCAAAAAGTTATCAAAATTCTTATTCTCACTTTATCATCATATTGTTATGATTATACATTCTGGTAATTATTATTCATATTACCCTAATAATTGCCGAAAACACCAAAGAAATCGAAAAAAATACATATTGGAATATACTCTCAAAAGGCTATATTTCGCTAGATTTTGCCGCTTTTTCGACTTTTGGGAATGTTTTTACTTAGACCTTTGTTAGATTATATATGGACACAATTCCTCTTATTATCATCATCGTATCAGGATTATCATCATATTATGTTATCATCATTCAGTATCATCATTTCATCATCTATTATCATCATCATTATCATCATTATTGCAATTATTATCATAATATTGCAAATTGTTATCATTATTATTGCAATTATGGAGTTTATAGTATATATTTTTGCAATAATACTAAGAACCACAAACACTTAATAATAGTAATAACAATAATAATAACAATAATACGATTTTATAATAATTATTATATCATTATTTAATTAGTATCGTTATTACTGTAAATTATTTTTTTTTTTTTTTTTTTGTTTTTTTTTTACTTGGGTTATAATAATTATTTTTGCAATTATACTACCCATACAAATAATAATAATGTAATAATAACAATAATAATGCTAATAAAACAATATTATAACACTAGCAATTATTAAATTATACTATAGAGTATTATTATTATTGTTATTATTACCGATATAATAGATTTTTTGGCAATTATACTAATATTAAGATAATAGAATAATAATAAATAATAATAATAATAATCATAAATAATAATATAATGAATAATAATAATAATGATAATAAATACTAATAATAATTTAATAATATTCAAAGTTATCAAAATTCTCTTATTCTCACTTTTATCATCATTATTGTTATGATAATACAATTCTGGTAATGATTACATATTACCCTAATAAGTGCCGCCGAACTCACCAAAGAAATGAAAAATACGTCATTTTGGAGTATACTTTCAAAAGCTATATTTCGCTAGATTTTTGCCGATTTTTCGACTTTTGGGAAATGGTTTTCGTATACCTGTTTTATAATTAGATATGACACAATTCCTCATTATCATCATCGTTACTCATGATATCATCATATTATCTAATCACATCATTATCATCATGTATCATCATATCATTCATCATTATCATCATTATTGCAATTATTATCCCCCATCATTATTGCAATTGTTATCATTATTATGGCAATTATTGGAGTTATAGTTATAATTTTTGCAATGAATACTAATAACCACAACAATAATAATAGTAATATCAATAATAATAACAATAATAACGATTTTATAATAATTATTTATATCATTATCTTAATTATATCGTTATTACTGTAATTTTACTGTTATATAATGTATTTTTGCAATTATACTACCAGTTACAAAATAATAATAATGATTAATAAGAAACAATATAATGCTAATAACAATATTATAACCACTAGCCTTTATTTAGTATTATATGATACTTATTATATATTGTTATTATTACAGATATAATAGATTTTTTTTTTGGCAAATGTATACTAATAATTAAAGAAATAGTAAATTAATAATAATACTAATAATAATAATAATAATTAATAATAATTATTAATAATAATAATAATAATAATAATAATAATAATGATAATAATAAAAAATAATTTTAAAATATTCAAATGTTATCAAAAATCTCGTTATTCTCACTTTTATCATCATTAGTGTTAGATTAATACAATTTGGTAATTATTAGCATTATTACCCTAATAATTGCCGACATCACCAAAGAAATCGAAAAAAAGTTCATTTGGAGAACTTTCAAAAGGCTATATTTCGCTAGATTTTGGCCTGGTTTTTTCGACTTTTGGAAGTTTTTCTTATACCTTGTTTTCTATGATTATGGACACAATTCCTCTTATTATCATCATCGTTATCATGATTATCATCATATTATCGTTATCACATCATTATCATCATTATCATCATATCATCATCATTATCATCATTATTGCAATTATTATCATCATTATTGCAATTGTTACATTATGATTGCAAATTATTGGAGTTATAGTATATATTTGCAATAATATTAAATAACCACAACAATAAGAATAGTAATAAACAAATCAATAACAATAATACCGATTTATAATAATTATTTATAATCATTATCTGAATTAGATCGTTATTACTGTAATTATTACTGTTATAATAATTATTTTGCAATTATACTACCAGTACAAATAATAATAATGATAATAATAACAATAATAATGCTTAATAACAATATTATAACACTAGAATTATTATTATTCTACTTATACTTATATATTATTGTATTATTTACCATATAATAGATTTTTTGCAATGATACTTAAAATTAAGAAATAGTAATAATAATAATAATATAATAATAATAAATAATAATAATAATAATAATAATAATAATGATAATAATACTAATAATAATTTAATATATGTCAAATGTTATCAAAATTCTCTTTTATTCTCCACTGGTTATCATAATTATTGTTATGATTAATACAATTCTGGTAATTATGATCAGTATTACCCTAATAATTGCCGAAATCACCAAAGAAATCGAAAAAAACGTCATTTGGAGAGTATACTTTCAAAAGGCTATATTCGCTAGATTTGCCGCTTTTTCGACTTGTGGGAATGTTTTGTCTTATACCTTTTTTATATTATATATTGGGGACACCAATTCCTTTATTATCATCATCGTTATCATGATTATCATCATATTATCGTTCATCACATTATCATCATTATCATCTTATCAGCATCATTATCATTCATTATTGCAATTATATCATCCTTATTGCAATTGTTATCATTATTATGCAATTATGAGTTATAGTATATATTTTTGCAATAATACTAATAACCACAAACAATTAATAATAGTAATAACACATAATAATAACAATTTATAAAGGATTTATAATAATTATTTATATCATATCTTAATAGTATCCTTTATTACTGTAATTATTATGTTATAATAATTATTTTTGCAATTATACTACCATAGTAGTACAAAAATAATAAGCTAATAATAACAATAATATGCTATAATAACAATATTATAACCATAGCATTATTATTTATTATACTTATCATTTGATATTAGTGTTATTATTACAGATATAATAGATTTTTTTGGCAATTATACTAATAATTAAGATAATAGTAATAATAATAATAGAATAAGAATAATGATAATAATAATAGTAACAATAAAAATAATAATAATGATAATAATAATAAATAATAATTTGAATAATATCAAATGTTATCAAAATTCTCTTATTCTCACTGTTATCATCATTATTGTTATGATTAATACAATCTGGTAATATTATCATTATTACCCTAATATTGCCGAAATCACAAGAAATCAGAAAAAACGTCATTTGGGAGTATAATTTCAAAAGGCATATCGTAGATTTTGCCCGCCTTTTTCGACTTTTGGGAATGGTTTTCTTTATACCTTTTTTATTTTATATATGGACACAATTCCTCTTATTATCATCATCGTTATCAGATTATTCATCATTATTATCGTTATCACTCATCATTATCATTCATTATCATCAATTATCATCCTCATTATCATCATTATTGCAAAGTATTATCTCCATTATTGCAAGTGTTATCATATTATTGCAATTATTGGAGTTATAGTATATATTTTTGCCAATAATACTAAGAAACACAACAATAAAATAGTAATAACAATAATAATAACAATAATAACGATTTGTATAATATGAGTTATATCATTACTTAATTAGTATCGTTATACTGTAATTATTACTGTTATAATAATTTATTTTTGCAATTAACTACCAGTACAAATAAATAATAATGATAATTAATAACAATAATAATGCTCAATAACAATATTATAACCACTAGCATTATTATATTCATACTTATACTTATTAGGATTATTGTTATATTACAGATATAATAGATTTGTTTGGCAATATACTAATAATTAGATAATAGTAATAATAATAATAAACTAATAAGTAATAATAATAATAATAAATAATAATAATAATAATAATAATAATAATAATAATATAACTGTAATAATATTCAAATGTTATCAAAATTCTCTTATCTCACTTTTATCATTCATGATTGTGATGATTAATACAATTCTGGTAATTATTATCATTATTACCCTAATAATTGCCGAAATCACCAAAAGAAATCGAAAAAACGTCTCCATTTTGGAGTATACTTCAAAAAGGCTATATTTCGCTAGATTTTGCCGCTTTTCGACTTTGGAATGTTTTTCTATACCTTGTTTTATATTATATATGGACCAATTCCTCTTATTATCATCAGCGTATCAGGATTATCATCATTATTATCGTTATCATCATCATTCTATCATCATTATCATCATCATTATCATCATTATTGCAATATTATCATCATATTGCAAATTGTTATCATTATTATTGCAATTTATTGCGAGTTTAGTTATAGATAGATTTTGCAATAATACTAATAACCACAACAAACTAATAATAGTAATATCAATAATAATAACAATAATAACGATTTATAATAATTATTTATCTCATATCTTATTAGTATCGTATACTGTAATTTATTACTGTTTATAATAAGTATTTGCAATTATATAACCCGTACAAACTAATAATAATGATAATAATAACAATAATAATGCTAATAACAATATTATAACACTAGCATTATTATTATTATACTGATACTTATTATTATTATGTTATTATTACAAGATATAATAGATTTTTTGGCAATCTATACTAATAATTAAGATATAGTAATAATAATTACATAAATAAAAATAATAATAATAATTATAATAATAATAATAATAATAATAATAATAAATAATGATAATAATAATAATAATAATTTTGACTAATATTCAAATGTTATCAAAATTCTCTTTATTCTCACTTTATCATCATTATGTGATGATAATACAATTCTGGTAATTATATCTTATTACCATAATAATTGCCGAAATCACCAAAGAAATCGAAAAAACGTCATTTTCGTGGTAACTCTCAAAAGGCTATATTTTTCGCTAGATTTTGCCGCTTTTTTCGACTTTTGCGGAGTGTTCTTATTACTTTTTTATATCTATATATGGACACAATTCCTCTTATTATCATCATCGTTATCATGATTATCATCATTATTATCGTTATCATCATCATTATCATCATTATCATCATATCATCAGTCATTATCATCATTATTGCAATTATTATATCATTATTCAATTGTTATCCTATTATTGTCACAATATTGGGAGTTATAGTATATATTTGCAATAATATAATAACCACAACAATAATAATAGTAATAACAATACTAAATAACAATAATAACGATTTTATAATAATTATTTATAATCACTTATCTTAATTAGATCGTTATTACTGTAATTATTACTGTTATAAGAATTATTTGCAATTATACTACCAGTACAAAATAATAATACGGATAATAAATAACAATAATAATGCTAATACAATATATAACCACTAGATTATTATTCTTATACTTATAGTATTATTATATTGTTATTATACAGATATATCAGATTTTTTGGCAATTATACTAATAATTAAGATAATAGGTAATACATAATAATAATAATAATAATATAATAATAATATAATAATATATAATAAATAATATAATAAATAATGTAAGAAGGTAATAAAGTAATAATAATAATAATATTCATTATGTTATCAAAATGCTCTTTATTCTCACCTTTTCATCATCATTATTGTTATGACATTAAACAATTTGCGTATTATTATCATTATTCTTACCATAAAATAATTGCCGACGAAATCACCAAAGAAACGAAAAAAACGTCCATTTTGGAGTATATTCAAAAGGCTAGATGCGCTAGATTTTGCCCCCGACTTTTTTTCGACTTTGGGAATGTTTTTCTTATACCTTTTTTTTAATTATATATGGACACAATTCCTCTTATAATCATCACTTTATCATGATTATCTCATTATTATCGTTATCTCATCATTATATCATTTATCATCATTTATAATCATCATTATCATCATTATTGCAAATATTATCTCATTATTGCAAGTTTTATATTATATGTCCAATTTATGGAGTTATAGTATTATTTTTGCAATTAAATAATAATAATAACCACAACCAATAATAATAGTAATAACATAATAATAACAATATAAACGATTTATAATAATATTTATATCATTATCTTAATAGTATCGTTTATTTACTGTAATTATACTGTTATAAATTATTTTTGAATGATACTACCAGTACAAATAATATATGATAATAATAACAATAATAATGCTAATAACAATATGAAAACCACTAGCATTATTATTATCATAACGTATACTTTTATGATTATTGTTAATTATTAAGATATAATAGATTTTTGGCAATATACTAATAATTTAAGATAAATAGTAATAATAATAATCATAATAATTAATAATAATAATAATAAATAATCAATTAATAATAATAATAATTAATAATAATAATAATGATAATAATAATAATAATAATTTAATAATATTCAAAAGTTATCAAAAATAATATTTAATATAATATTAAATTATAAATTTCTTTATTACTCATTATATATTATTATATATATAAATTTGTAATTACAAATTATAAAAATTCTCCGAAAAAACTCAAAAATTATTTTATTATATCAAAGGCTTATTTGTAGTTTTTTATGCAACATATTATTTGGGAATGTTCTTTTATACTTTTTATATATATTGACAATTCCTTTTTATCTCATCGTTATCATATTATTATATTATATCTTATCAATTCATTATCATCATTATCATATTATTATCATTATTACATTATTGCATATTATCATCATTATTGCAATTGTTATCATATATTGCAATATTGATTATATATATTTTGCAATATATAATACAACATATATAGTAATAAATATACAATAATAACGATTTTAAATAATTAATTTAATATAATTAGTACTATAATAATATAATGTTAATAATAATTATTTTCATATATACATACAATATATAATTATATAATAATTATTATTATACAATATATAATTTGCATTAATTAATTATTATATTAATATATATAATTGTATTATTAAAATAATAAATTTTTTGCAATATAATAATAATATATAATAATATATATATTAATAATAAATATAATAATAATAATAATAATAATTAATAATAATAATAATAATAATAATAATAATATAATAATAATTTAATAAATTCAAAGTTATCAAAAATTCTCAATTAATTCTCACTTTTATCATCATTAATTGTTATGATTAATACAATTCTGGTAATTTTATCATTATTACCTAATAATTGCCGAAATCACCAAAGAATATGAAAAAACCTCATTTTGGATATCCTCAAGTATATCGCTAGTTTTGCGCTTTCGACTTTGAAGTTTTTCTTATACCTTTTTTATATTATGGACAAATTTCTTATTATCATCATTTATTATTATCATCATTATTTCTTATATCATCATTATCATCATTATCATCATTATCATCATCATTATCATCATTATTGCAATTATTATCATCATTATTGCAATTGTTATCATTATTATTGCAATAATTGGAGTTATAGTATATATTTTTGCAATAATACTAATAACCACAACAATAATAATAGTAATAACAATAAAAATAACAATAATAACGTTTTATAATATTATTTATATCATTATCTTAATTAGTATCGTTATTACTGTAATTATTACTGTTATAATAATTATTTTTGCAATTATACTACCAGTCAAATAAAATAATGATATAATAACAATAATATCTAATAACAATATTATAACCACTAGCATTATTATTATTATACTTATACTTATTTTATTATTGTTATTATTACAGATATAATAGAATTTTTTTTGGCAATATACTAATAATTACAGATAATAGTAATAATAATAATAATAATAATAATAATAATAATAAAATAATAATAATAATAATATAATATAATAATAATAATAATAATAATATTTTTAATAATATTCAAAATGTATCAAAATTCTCTTTATTCTCACTTTATCATCTTATTGTTATGATTAATAACAATTCTGGTAATTATTATTCATTATTCCCTAATTAATTGCCCGAAATACACCAAAGAAATCGAAAAAAACGCATTTTGGAGTAATACGCTCATAAGGCTATATTTCGCTAGATTTTTGCCGCTTTTTCGACTTTTTGGGAATGTTTTTTCTTATCCAATTTTTTATATTATATATGGACACAATTCCTGTTTTATTATCATCATCATTATCATGTTATCATCCATTATTATCGTTATCATCATCATTATCATCATTCTCATCCATTATCATCATCATTATCATCATTTTGCAATATTATCATCATTAAATTGCGAATTGTTATAATTATTATTGGCAATTATTGGAGTTTATAGTATATTTTTTTTTTGCAATAATACTAATAACCACAACAATAATATAAGTAATCAATAATTAACAATAATAACGATTTTATAATTATTATTTAAATAATTATATTAATTAGTATAGTTATTAACAGTAATTATACTGTTATAATAATTATTTTTTGCAATTATACTCATAACAAATAATAATAATGAATGTAATAACAATAATAATACTATGACATATTATAATCACTAGCCTTAATTATTATTATACTTATACTTAGTATTATATTGTTCTTATTACAGATATAGTTAGATTTTTTTGGCAATAATAACTGAATAATTAAAATAATAGTAAATAATATAATAATAATAATAATAATAATAGTAATAATAATAATAATAATACTAAATAATAATAATATAATTATAATAATATAATATTTTTAATAATAGGCAAATGTTTATCAAATTCTCTGTATTCTCACTTTTATCATCATTCTTTGTTATGAAATTAATACAAATTCTGGTAATATTATCATTATTAACCCTAATTATTGCCGAAATCACCAGAAATCCTAAAAAACGTCATTATTTGAGTATACTCTCATAAGGCTAGATTTCGCTAGATTTTGCCGCTTTTTCGACTTTTGGGATTTTTTTCTTATATACCTTTTTTTATATTATATATGGACACATCCTGTTATTATCATCATCATTATCAATGATTATCATCCATTATTATCGTTATCATCAATCATTACATCATTATCATCATTATCATCATTAGTTGCAATTATTATCACATTTATTGCAATTGTTTTATCATTATTATTGCAATATTGGAGTTATAGTATTATTTGGGCAAAGATACTAATAACCACAACAATAATAAGAGTAATAACAATATAATAACATAATAACGATTTTTATAATTATTATTTATATCATTATCTTATTAGGAATCGTTATTACGTAATTATTACTGGTTATAATTAATTATTTTTTTGCAATTATAAACTACCATACAATAATAATAATGATGATAATAACAATAATAATACTATAACAATATTATATCACTAGCATTATTATTATTATACTTATACTTATTAGTATTATTGTTTATATATTACAGATATAATAGATTTTTTTGGGCAATAATACGAATAATTAGATAATAGTAATATAAATAATAATAATAATAATAATAATAATACTAATAATCATATATAATAAGATAATAATAATAATAATAATAGATAATATTTTTATAATATTAAAATGTTATCAAAATTCTCTTTTATTCTCACTTTATCATCTTATTGTTATATTAATACAATTCTGGTAATTATTACTCATCACCTTACCCTAATAATTCCGAAATCAACCAAATAAATCGAAAAACGGGTCATTTTGGAGTATACTACTCATAAGGCTATAATTTCGCTAGATTTTGCCGCTTTTTCGACTTTTGGAAGTTTTTTTCTTATAACCTTTTTTATATTTAGATTGGGAACACAAATTCCTGTTATTATCATCAATCATTATCATGAATTATCATCAATTATTATAGTTATCATCTCATTATCATCATTATCAGCATTATCATCTCATTATCATCATTATTGCAATATTATCAGTCATTATTGCAATGTTATCATTATTATTGCAATTATTGAGTTAATAGTATATATTTTTGCATAAATACTATACCACAACAATACTAATTGTAATAACAATAATAATAACAATAATAACGATTTTATAATAATAATTATATCATATCTAATTATATCTTATATTAATTATTTAAATAATATTTTTCAATATTACATATCAAATATATAAAATTTATTTATCATTTTAAACATTTATGAATAATACAATTCTATAATTATTATCATTATTACCCTATAATTGCAAATACAAAAATCGAAAAAAGTCATTTGGAGATACTAATAAAGGCTATATTATCAATAATTTTCATTATGATTATAGAATATATTTTATAACTATTAATTATAATATAATTAAACAATTCCTTTTACAATCTCTTATCATATTATCATCATTATTTCGTTATCATTAATCATTTCTTACATTTTCATTTATCAATATTCGCAATACTTAAACATAATATTGCAATTTTATCATTATTATCTCAAATTATATTTCATAGATTATTTTTCACATCTTGAACTATCAATAATAATTTAATAATATATATAACAATTACGATTTTATAATAATATTTAATATTATCTAATTAGTATCGATATTTAACTAATTATACTTTATATAATTATTTTTGCAATTATTATCACATACAGTATCAATTAATTATGAATTATTAGATTATAATATATAATTAACAATTATAACCACTAACATAATAATATATAACTTAATACTATTAATAATATTTATATTATTAATTATAATTATTTATGCATATCTATATTAACGATAATAGTTATTAATAATATATATATATATATAAATAATAATAATAATAATAATAATAATAATATAATAATAACTAATATATAAATAATAATATTCATTATATAATAATTTTTTATTTTCATTTTTCAATATCATTATTGTTATGATTAATAAATTCGGTAATTATTATCAATTATTATACTAATAATTCGAAATAACAAAAAATCGAAAAAAAAATCATTATAGAGTATACTATAAAGGATAATATTTCGCTAATTTTCAGTTCAATTTTTTTTCGACTTTTGGCAATTTTTTCTTAATACATTCTATAATTATTATATTATCCAACAATTCCGTTATACAAGACATCATTAATCAATATCATCATGATTATATCTATATATTTCATATATCTTTCCCTTTTATCATCATTATGATCATTTTTGCAATTATTATCATCATTATTGCAATTGTTATCATTATATATTGCAATTATTGAGTTATAGTATATATTTTTGCAATAATACTATAACCACAACAATAATAATAGTAATAACAATAATATAACAATAATAACGATTTTATAATAATATTTATATCATTATCTTATTAGTATCGTTATTACTGTAATTATTACTGTTATAATAATTATTTTTGCAATTATACTACCAGTACAAATAATAATAATGATAATAATAACAATACTAATACTAATAACAATATTATAACCACTAGCATTATTATTATTATACTTATACTTATTATTATTATTGTTTTATTACAGATATAATAGATTTTTTGGCAATATACTAATAATTAAGATAATAGTAATAATAATAAAAATAATAATAATACTAATAATAATAATAATAATAATATAATAATAATAATAATAATAATAAGATAATAATAATAATTTTACTATATTCAAATGTTATCAAAATTCCTTTTTCTCACTTTTATCATCATTATTGTTTATTATTAATACAATTTCTGATAATTATTGCATTATTACCCTAATAATTGCCGAAATCACAAAGAAATCGAAATAACTTCATTTGGAAGTATCTCTCATAAGGCTATATTTCGCTAGATTTGCCGTTTTTTTTCGCTTTGGGAATTTTTTTCCTTTATACCTTTTTGTATTATAATATGGACACAATTTCCTGTTGGGCAATTTTCATCATCATTAATCATGATTATCATCATTATTTTATCGTTTTCATCATCATTACATCATTTATCCACTCATTATCATCATCTTATTGCAATTATTATCATCATTATTGCAATTGTTTATCATTATGATTGCAATTATTGGAGTTTATGTATCTATTTTTGCAATAATACTATTAACCACAACATAATAATAGTAATCCAATACTACATAATTAATAATCACGATTTATAATAATAATTTATATCATTATCTCATTAGTATCGTTTTATTACTGTAATTATTCTGTTTTATAAAATTAATTTTTGCAATTATACTACCCCGTACAAATAAAATAATGATATGTAATACCAATAAATAATACTAATACATATTAATAACACGAGCATTCTTATTATTCTAACTTATACTTCTTAATTATTATTGTTATTATTACAGATATAAATAGATGTTTTTGCAATGAGACGAATAATTAAGATAATAGTTATAATATAATATAATAATAAAATAATTAATATATAATAATAATAATTCAGTAATAATATTAATATAATAATAATAATAATAATTTTTAATAATAAATTCAACTGTTATCAAAATTTCTCTTTATTCTCACTTTAATCATCATTATTGTTATTCTTTATACAACTTCGGTAAGTTTATCATTATTACCCTAATAATTGCCGAAATCACCAAGAAATCGAAAAACGTCATTTTGGGGAGTATACTCTAAAAGGCTTATTTCGCTAGATTTGCCGCTTTTCGACTTTTGGATGTTTTTCTTATACCTTTTTTATATTAGATATGACAATATTCCTCATTATTGATATCGTATATGATTTTTCATATTATTATAATCAATCATTATCATATTAATCAATTATCATCATATAATATTATTAATTATTATATCATTATTAATTATTATCTTATTATTAATTATTGATTATATTATTTTTAATATACATACAAAAATAATATAATATAACATAATAAAACTAATAACAATTATAAACTAAATTATTTATATATACTTATATATATTATTACTGTAATTATTACGTTATAATAATTTTTTTCTAATATTAATATCATTAAAATAATATAATAATAATATATAAAATAATAATAATAAATAATATAACACTAATATATAATTAATAATATATTATATATATTTTAATATTACAATTATCAAAATTTTTTGATCTCACTTTTAATCATCAATTATATGATAATAACTAATAGTAATATATAATATAATATAATAATTACGAAATAATAGAAATAAAAAATCATTTTATATATCTTCAAAATATTTTATCTATTTATATATTATGTTATATACAATTTGCGCTTTTTCGATTTTAATGTTTTCTTATACCTTTTATATTAATATGACAATTCTTTTATCTATATTATCTGATTACCATTATTACTTATATATTTATCATTATCTATTATCATATATTACACAATTCAATTTTATCATTATTCATGTTATCATTATTATTCAATTTTTGATTAGTATTATTTTTGCAATAATACTATACCACAATAATAATATAATAAAATAATACAATAAACATTTTATAATATTATTTATTCATTATTTAATAGTATCGTATACTAATATTATGTTAATAATATTTTCAATTAACTACCAGTCAAATATAATAATGATATATAACAATATAATACAATAACAATATTTAACCTGATTATTATTATTTTTATCTTATTATTATTGTTATTATTACAGATATAATAGATTTTTTGGCAATTATACTAATAATTAAGATAATAGTAATAATAATAATAAATAATAATAATAATAATAATAATAATAATAATAATAATAATAATATTTTTAATAATATTCAAATGTTATCAAAATTCTCTTTATTCTCACTTTTATCATCATTATTGTTATGATTAATACAATTCTGGTAATTATTATCATTATTACCCTAATAATTGCCGAAATCACCAAAGAAATCGAAAAAACGTCATTTTGGAGTATACTCTCAAAAGGCTATATTTCGCTAGATTTTGCCGCTTTTTCGACTTTTGGGAATGTTTTTTCTTATACCTTTTTTATATTATATATGGACACAATTCCTCTTATTATCATCATCTTATCATGATTATCATCATTATTATCGTTATCATCATCATTATCATCATTATCATCATTATCATCATCATTATCATCATTATTGCAATTATTATCATCATTATTGCAATTGTTATCATTATTATTGCAATTATTGGAGTTATAGTATATATTTTTGCAATAATACTAATAACCACAACAATAATAATAGTAATAACAATAATAATAACAATAATAACGATTTTATAATATTATTTATATCATTATCTTAATTAGTATCGTTATTACGTAATTATTACTGTTATAATAGATTTTTTGGCAATTATACTAATAATTAAGATAATAGTAATAAAAATAATAAAAATAAAAATAATAATAATATATAAAAAATAATAATAATAATAATTTTAATAATATTCAAATGTTATCAAAATTCTCTTTATTCTCACTTTTATCATCATTATTGTTATGATTAATACAATTCTGGTATTATATCATTATTCCCTAATAATTGCCGAAATCACCAAGAAATCGAAAAAACGTCATTTTGGAGTATACTCTCAAAAGGCTATATTTCGCTA
>NW_023651957.1:0-5448 GCF_015228065.2 Penaeus monodon
TATTTAAAAATATAATTTTATAATATTTATAATTTTATATACTGATATATATACTATATATATACTATATATATTACTATATATATATATATTATATATTATTTTATATATATATTATAGATATGTACTACATATTACTATGTATAATATATTATCCCATATATATACTATATCTATATCTATATCTATATCTACATCTATATCTATATCTATATCCCATATATATAATATATATATTATATATATATATTATGTATATATGTTATTATATATATATATATATAATATATATTTTAATAATATATATATTTTATATATATCATATATACACACTTTTATATATATACTATATATATATATTTTTTATATATATATATATAAAAGATATGTGTTTTGTGTGTGTGTGGGGTGTGTGTGTGTGTTTTGTGTGTGTGTGTGTGTGTGTGTGTGTGTGTGTTGTATATAATAGAATACATATAGTATATATATATTATATATATATATATATATATATATGTTGTGTATATTTATTATATATATATATATATATTACAGTATATACATGCATATATAATATTTTATACTATATATACTATATATTATAAAATACTATATATATACTATATATAGTATATATATACTAAAATATATATACTATATATATACGATATATATATATATATATATATACTATATATAATAAATATATATATTTTATATATATATATATATATATATAATTTATTATATATATCTATTATTATATATATATTATTATATATATATTATTTTATATACTGTACATATTCTTATATATACTATATATACTAATACTTAATATCATACTTATATATTATATATAATATATCTACTATATGTACTTTTATGTACTATTTATATATACTATATTACTATATATATATATACTATAACACATAAATATATATACTATATATATTATTATATATTATATATCAAAATATATATATATTATATATATTATAATATATATATTATATATATATCTCATTTATATTATATTATATTATATTTAATATATATACTACATATATATACATATATTTTTCATATATATATATATATGTATATAAAATATATACATATATATATATATAATTATATAGCATATAAATACTACATATATTTTATATATATACTATATTTTATATATTTATATAATACTATATATTATATATGTATTATATATATATATATACATATATATATATTATATATATATTTTATATAAATATATATATACTATTATAATATATTAATATAATATACTATATATTATATACCTGTATAAAAACTAAAATCTATATATATGCTATATTATACTATATTACTATATATATTACTTATTTATATTATATATATATATGTACATATACTAAAATTTGTACATACTATATTGCAATACATAAATTATGTAAACTATATAAATAATATATAATACCCATAAAATATTGTATTATGTATTATATATTTTTATATATATAGTATATAATTAAAATATTATATATATATATAATATATATGATATAAATATTATATACATAATATATATAAAATATACTATCTACTATTTTATATATACCATAATACTATTATATATAAAATATATATAGTATATTATATTATATATATACTATATATGTACTAACATAAAGTACATATACTAAAAATACTATATATACCATATATGGTATATATATACATATATATAATTTATATATATTATATAATCTTTCATTATTATATTAAAATTTTATATTATATATATTTATAATTTTTCGATTTATTTATTATATTATTTTATTATTAATATATATAATATAATTATATAATTATATATATATATATTATACATAATATTATTTACTAACTAATTATCTATATTTTATTTATATATATTAAAATATTATATTTTTAATTCATATTAATTTATTTTATATATATATTATTTAATATATTATATATTTATATTATTTCTTATAAATGTATACTTATATATGTTATATATCTATATAAATCATTTATAGTCTATATAATCCCATATTATATATAATATATATATAATATATATAATATATATTACTATATTATACTTTTAGATCTAATATATATATATTATATATATATATATAATTTTATATTTTTTCTTATATATATTATTATATACTATGTATATATATATATAATACTAACTAATATATTTTATAAACTATATTATATATAAAATATATACACTTATAAATATATTTCATATAAACCCTATATTATTCTATATTTGCATAATAATTTTTATATATATCTCTATATATAGTACATATATATAATATAATTTTTATATATATTACTTAATTTTATTATATTATATTTATAATATATATAATTATATATGTGTGTGGTGTGGGTGTATATATTTTATATATTTTATTATTTTAATATATTATTATAATAATATATATTATATTATTTATATTACAAAATAAAAAATTTATATATGAAAACTACAATATATTATAATTTTATATATATATATTATATATATAATATATAAAAAATAATATATTTTACTCATAATTAACCATTTATATGATATATATATATATAATAAAATTTTATATATATATATATAATTTATATAACTATTAATTATATATATATGTTGTGTTGTGTGTGTGTGTGGGGTGGTGGTGGTGTGTTACCTTTATATATTAAACCCTTATATATATATATTATATATTATATAATTAATAATATGTATATATAATATAAAATATTATATATATATTTTATATATATATATATTATATATAATTTTAATAAATCTGTTATTCTATCATATACATATATACTAATATGTCTATACATTATACTATATTGTATATATACATACTCTATAATACCCTAAAGTATATGCTATATATGATTCTATGTATATCTAACAAAATATATACTCTATAATAATATACATATAATATATATATAATTTTATTTTATATTAAAATATAATTTATTATATTAATATTATATATTTATATAATATCTATATAATACTAACTATATATAAATTATATATATATATATATTACTTATACACACACATTATATTAAAACGCTATATAATAACAAAAATTTCTATATTATATATTATTTGAAATATATATTAAATATAAAATATAATATTATAATATATATATAAAAATAAAATTTAAATACTATTGCATATGCTATGTAATAGTTATAGTATGTATATTTTCCAAAATATAACATATATATATATATATACTATATAATCTATTATATACACACAGATTAAATTTTTATAATAATATATATATAGAATATATACGATATATATAACACACACCATATATATAATAATATATTAAATATTATTATATTAAAAATTATATTTATATTCCCTTTGTACTTCTGTATTATACAATATAACTAAATTTTATATTACTATAATATCTATATTTTATCTATATAATTTAAAATAAAATATATATATATATAATTATATATATTAAAATTTTATTATATGTAATAAAATTTTATATTATAATTATATTATATATATATATATAATTTTCATATACCATATATTACTTTTATTTATATTACGAATATTATCTATATATTACTAATTAATATATATATATAATTTAATATATATATAATATATTTAATATATACTAAATATTTACATTATTCTTATTATATATTTATAGTATACTATAAAATTTATAACATATCTATATCTATATCTATATCTATCTACTACTATCTATCTATCTTGCTATATATATATATCTTCTATTATATCTATCTATATATTTTCTATTTTCTATCTTCATCTATCTATCTATATATTACTATATATATGTCTACTTTTAATAATTTTAATATATATATATAATTATTAAATTATTTATATTATATATGTATATATTTATATACTATAAGTATTACATATTCTATATTATACTATATATATATTTTAATTTGTATGCTATATATATTATTTAAATATATATTTTATATTATTATATATAAATATACATATTATATATATATATATATATGTGGTGTGTGTGGTGTGTGTGTTTTGTGTGTTGTGTGTTGTGTAAATAAAGGAAAGACTGTGATTTTGTGTTTATTTCGTGCCCTGCCTCGCCACTTTGGCATTTCCCCTCGTGGTCTTCTGGGACGCTGTGGTGCTGGGTGCCTCTTGGACTGTTCAGTGTTCACACCCTGTTGAATAGCACGCCGTCTGCCTAGCCTGCCTTGTGTTGGTGGCAGAGAGACGAGGCGGTCGGCGTAACAAATGGTGTCAGCAGTGGGATTGTGGTATTTGATCAGTGAGAGGGCCATTTATCATGTCGTCCCAAAGATGGCGGCAGCCATGAGGGGAGGGGCTATGACTGAGGGAGGCACGAGTGAGGTGAAGCCGAGCCAGATGGACCTGATCACTGCCATGCTGGCCGGTATGAGGGAGGAAATGGGGACAAAGGCAGAAGAGCAGGCACAGAGGCACGCGAGCAGGGGCACCTCTCGTCGAGATGCAGGCAAGGAAGCAGAGGAACAGTTTCTGCCAACTTGTTGAGGTGCCCACAGAGCAATCTTGCATCTGTGAAGATGGAAACTCAGCAGTACAAAACCCACAAGGCCTGCAACAGCGTGAGAGTGAACTGATGGAGAGGTGCAGACTCTGAAGGGCGAGGTTCAAGGCCTGAGGAGGAGTTAAGGGGAAAGGCGGCGTCACGAGTAGTAACGTTGCAAGCAGAGAAGGCAGACGAGGTTCTGGCAACAGATGCCAGAGTGTCAGATTTACTGGGTCTGCCTGGGTCCGTGGCAGAAACCCCCGGCCTCGCAGCGTCATGTCGGAGCCGTGGTCGCTGCGAAGGCTGGGGACCCATCGGAAATCGCTCCCTTGTGTATAGGTGGCGGCAAACTCGGACCCGGTCAACCCCCTCGTTGCCTCCCCTTTACCCCCTTCCCCCCCCCCTGGGCGTGTTAGTTTTACGGGACGCGTTCTCCACCCTGCAGCCCTCGGCCTCCAGACATTCTGTGAGGCGTAAGCCAGCTGAGTACGACGGGAAGGGGGCCTGGGAGGCATATGTCGCCCATTTGAAATACTGGCATCTGCCCAGGCTGGACCAGGAAGAGAAGGCCCTGCAGCTGGTAACAGCGCTAAGGGGCCCCGCAGTGGAAGTGTTGGGGCATCTGCCGCCATCCCAACATGTCCCCTTACACCAGCGTGGCGGGGGCTTTGAACCGCCGTTTCGGGCACCACCACCAGGCCGAGGTATTCGGCCCCTTGAGAAGGACTCGTAGGTGGCGAGACACTGTCCCGCTGGCGAGGATTGGAGCCTGGGAAGGGGGGGGGCGTACCTGCGGCTCGGAAGAAAC
>NW_023651958.1:0-5448 GCF_015228065.2 Penaeus monodon
CCCCCCCCCCCCCCCCCCCCAAAAAAAAAAAAAAAAAAAAAAATTGGGGGCACAAATTTAAAGTAAATTAAAAAATATTTATAAAATATTTCTTATTTCAAAATATAAAAAATTTCCCTAAATTTAATTAATTTTTTATTTTCATCCTTTTTAATTTTCCTTTTTGGGGTTTTCTTCAATATTTTTTCTTTAAAAAAAACCCTAAATTTAAAAATTCTTAATTAAAAATTTTTATTTTTTATATTTAAATAAAGAAAAAAAATAATATTAAATTATTTATATAAATTTAATTTAAAAAATAAATATTATATTATATATAATAGAATTATATATATAAATATAAAAAAATTTTAAAAAAGAAAATAAATTTAAAATTTTTATTAATAATAAATATAAATATAAAATATTTAATTAAAAAAAAAAAAAAAAAAACAAAAAAAATAATAATATTTTATAATAATATAATATTAAAATAAATTTAAAATAATATAAATTATTATTTATAAAAAATATATAATTAATTTTATATTAATATAATATATTAAAAAAAAAAAATTTTATTTAAAAATAATAGATATAAAATTTTAATATTAAATTTTAAAATTATATATTTTTATAATTTATTATAGTATAAATATTTAAAAAAAAAAAAAAAAAAAATAAAATTTTATTATATAAGTTATATATAAAATTAATATAGAAATAATAATATAAAAATAATTTTAAAATATATATAAATATATATATAAATTATTTTTTATAAAATTATAAATATATATATATATTGGGGTTTTTTGGTTTTTCTTTTTTTTTGAGATTATTTTATATGAAGATTTTATATTTAATATTAATAATATAAATATATATATTTTTATTAATATATATATAATATATATAATATTTTAATATATATATTATATAAATTTTTGGGGGGGGGGGGTTTTTTTTTTTTTTTTAGATTAGAAGTATATTTAATAGTATATATTTAATATAATATTTATATATGGTATGTCTATTATTTTTATATATATTGTATATTTATATAATATATAAATATATATTATATATATATAAAAATATATATAAAATAAATATATATATAAATATATATTTTAAAATATATATTATATATATATAAAATATATATATATATAAAATATATAATAAAATGTCTACATTTTTCCTATATTCATTTTCTCAGTTTAACGGTACTTCTTGTGAATCGGGGGAAGCGTGTGATTTGGTCATACTTTCAACAATACGGCAAGAGGATTAACACTTCACCCTCCGTCCAAGACGCACCCCTTTCTTGGGCAATGTACCCCGGCTTTCTCTTTTCACACAGGAACAAACATCGTCCTCAAAGGGGAAAACCCCCCCCGCTAAAAGGACAGCCCGTAAGGCAGGGGGGCCCGGGGGGACACAGAGACGCCAAGCCACACAGGGTCCAGCTCCACACCTCTCCTCCACCCGGGGACAGGGGGGCCCTTGGGGGTTTTTATATCGTCTTCAAGAATAAACCAGAAAGTAACCCCTTTTCCTGACCCACCAAACCCATCCTCTCTCGCTACATCTGGGACGCGGTGCTCCAACTCCGTGTCACTATATCTGGGGCTTGGGGGTGGCCACTCTTTAATCTGGCGAAGTGGTGCTCCCAAAACTACGTGTCGTTTAATCTGATGGAGCGGTGTTCAAGAACCTCACAACGCCAAAACCATATTGCCTACCCCCTCGCTCCTCGCCACGCCTGTTGCCGACCCACGCGAAGTGCCCCCCCGCCTTTTTTAACCCCCAGCCATCGCTCCCAATCCTTTCGATCCCCCTCCCCGCACCTGTCTGTCTTACTACTTCGGGGCCCCCCACTCCGCCGTGCTACCCTCTGACAAGTCGCTGAAGATGTATCTTCCCTCACGCCGCCCCACTCGCCAACCGGCTCACCTGCCTCGCTAATTCTCGCGAACCCTCTCAACCACAGGAGTCGCGGGTTCACCAGCCCAAAAATTTCTTTTACTTTTAAAAAAAGGGGGTCCTATTAGTGCCAGAGAAACTTTTGCCCTCTAACCACCCACACCTTGCATAAAAGTTGCCTCTTCAATTAAAGTACACGCTCTTTCTACAAAAACTCCTCCGTCAACCATTGTTTTTTTCAACAAAATCACTGAGATCAAACCTAAGTGACACGCACCCTCACTTCATACCTCTTCCCCAGCCCTAACCACCCTGAAATTGATGTATTGTTTTAGTATTTTTTTTCTATTAATTTACCCTAGATCCCCAAAAACTTAGATATATCATTTCTCTCAAAAACAAATGATCCCTTTGGGTTTTATTAATTTTTGTTTGTTTGCTGCTTCATAGATCATGTTTTTTGTGTCGTTTAATGAATTAAATTTTTTTTCTCTATTTTTTATTCTATTGGATTACTTCTTGCGTTTGTTAATTCTGTGTATACACTATCGTTTTTTATATCACTGTTTTTTCATACTTGCCGTCAATCGCGCTCGTTTAACGTGATTTTGATCACCTCCATCCTCTTTTTTAATACCGCCCACTCTACTAAATTTACTCTAAGATTTGTATTTTAATGGCCCTCCCTTACTAATAAATGAAACCCAAAATATTTTTTCGACGTCCTTTGAATTCGATATCTTGCCTCGTAAGCTCGAGTTTATGCCTTTTGTTTAAGGGGTTTTGCATATGTATGATGGTGGGATCTCCCTTTTCAAATAATGGAACACATTGGAGCCCCCATCTTTATATAGGTTACCGGTTTTCATTCACCGCAAGTTAATTTTAAGCCCGGTCGGGCCGTAAACGAAGGAAACCCCTTTGGCCCCCGCACACAACGCTCATCGATTGAAGCGCGAGACGCGCAAAATGTTAGAATAAGTTCAGGCCCCCGCTTCCATGTTTTGAAGCATATATACTTTCCTATTTCCCCAAAGATAGGGAATTCTTATCCAATTTTTATTTTTTTCTCAAAAATGATGGTATTATTAACTCGCTAATCCTGACACATCAAGTATTAAAACCCCATTGACATGCCTTTCTTGTGACAAAGCCTTATTATGCTCTCATTTTCTTGCAATTTAGAAAGGGGTTTACAACACTTTCATCCTCCCCCCTTTTTACCCTTTTACGGCCTGGTACACTTTTTATTTTAGGAAGACGATTACCCCCCCGTACTGAAGTTGAAAAACCCCAGTAGAAACCCAGCGACTTCGGATCATCAGGATCCATCGTAGAACCCAAAAGACCCTACTACATGTTTCAGGGTAAGGTCGGGTCGAGGACGAGCCTTGTGCGTGGCACCTGTCAACAATACGTAGCAAGACCCGGATGTCACTTCCCCCCCGTCCAAACACGCGCCCTCTCCTTGGGAGGAAGGGAAAAATCAGCCCGGCTTTTCTTTTTCGCAAGGGAAAAACATCCATCCCCCGAAGGGGAAACCCCCGCATAAAAAACACTCCCTAAACGAGGGGAGGGAAAAAATAGCAGCCCCAAATTTCAGATCATAGACAGACAGCATTATCCAGCCAAACGCGTCCCGCCCTTGCCAAAATGCTACCTGGCTAATCTCTTTTTTTGTGCCCTCGCCCCGGGGTGCTTGCAAGCCTTTTGTCCAAAACCCCGTTTTTAATGGTAACATTATATTACTGAGGGCTAAAATGAAAGGTACATAAAGCCCGCTCCCCTCAGCCCCGTGGTTTTTACCGCGCTTTAACCCGGCTAGTTTGTGGGGTCACCCACCCCTTTTATCGGGGGTTTTATTGATACATAGGCCCGAATAAGCGTGTGTTCGGCTTTCAACACCCGTATTAGAGCCCGGTGATCAAGCACTTTAAAAACCCCTATCTTGCCACCATATTTCCCTTCCCTTTCCCGACTACAAGAAATTTTGTACTCTAGATTCCCTGGGGAGGGCTATAGCCCTAGTCCCCTTGAGAGATTTTGGGCCCCGGGGAGTACGACCCCGTACAAAGCCCAATTTCGAAAGGGAAAGGAGAAAAATCCGCCGGCTCTTTCCCCGAGGGGGGGGCAGGAGTAGAAACAGGGAAACGCAGGTCTTTATAAACCCGAACTTAGTGATAGGGTAGGGTTTGGTCCCTGAAAAGGGTCTCCACTGACCAAAACAGGAACACTCATACGTCCTCTACAGCCCCTTCAAGAGGGGACGAGGGTGGGTTGTAATTCCTGTCTCCTTGGGTCAGTGACGTAGTTCACAACCCCCACCACCTCTTACCTCATGCCTAAATGAGGATTAAGATCAAAATCACCAACGGGCGACCCTCTCCTTCCAAGAGGGAAGCCCTACTACAAGCCCTCTTTGATGCCGAAATTCGCACGCTAAGGATTATCACTGCCCATGACCACTTCCTCATCATCTGCCAAGATGAAAGAAATGCCGAAGCCTTATTCACCACCCACTGCATCGACCACCTCAAGGAAAAAGGCTTCGAGCCACTCATGCCTCCAGAGCTGAAGGCCAAACTAATGCTTGTCCTAAAGCAGCTGGATAGAGAGCTGGTAAAAGAAACACCAGAAGCCATCAAGGAGGAACTTGAAAGAAACCTGCCAGACACACAAATCGGCAACATTTATATCATAAAAAACCGATACCTCATAAAAATTCAATTTACAGACCACCAGACTGCTGCCAAAATTCAGGAAAAGGGCCTATACCTCTTCAATATCTATATAAGCCCCAGACAAATCGAGCCACCATTGTGCAATGTATTCATTGCTACCGCTATGGACACTATAAAAATAATTGCCCAGATAAAGAGAAAAAGCTAAAATTATGCTCAGAATGTGGGTCCAACACCCACAACTTCAGAGACTGTAAGGCTCAGACAAAAAAAAATGTCTAAACTGCGGTGAAGGACATAGAACAATGGCCAACTCGTGCCCCATCAGAAAGGAGGCCATGAAACAGACGAGAGAGGAGAAAGCAAAAAAAGAAGAAGAAAAAAAAGACATACCAATAAAAAAAGTAGCCGAGCAAACGGCCAAACAAACAATAGCCGCCACCCAAAACGCTTGGCTTAAACCACTAATTAAAGAAATTAAAGAAGAAAAAGAAAAAGAAAAAGAACCATAAATAATCCTGCAACTACCTGATGACCTTTCCGTAGCCATCATGACTGCCCTAATACACGGCCACCTCCAAAACATCATGGAGCCAGGACTGGGTTATAGACACCACGTCAAAAAAGTCCTTCAGAAAAACAAATTGCCAGACCTCGACCTTGGGGACGGGGATTCCTGGGGGATCTTCAAAGTTCTCCCACCTAACACAATAAACACCACAACAGAAACTATACTTACACAGACCACAGTCTCACCACGCCACCCACAACCGGATCTCGACCCACAGGACGAGTCAGAGACCGAAATCTTCACTGCACCACAAAGGAAACCAACACCACACCAACACAACCCAATCCC
>NW_023651959.1:0-5448 GCF_015228065.2 Penaeus monodon
AAAAATTTTAAAATAAAAAATTTGTTTTAAAATATTTTTTTTTTTTTTGGATATTTTTTTATAATATTATAAATTTTAATTTATAATAATAATTATTAAAAAATTAATAATTAAATAAATTATAGAATTAATTTGCAAATTTTTATATTTTTATTAAAAATAAAATTAATAAATTATAAAAAGCAAATTAATTAAAAAAAAATTTTTACTTATATTGAAAAAAAAAAAAAAAAAAAAAAAAAAATTAAAAAAAATAAAACAAAAATAAAAAAAAAAAAAAAAAAAAAATAATTAAAAAAAAAAAAAGGGGGGGGGGGGTTTGGGGGGTTTTTTTTTTTTGGGGGGTTTCAAAATTATATTTTTTTTTAATTTATTTAATAATATAAAATAAAAATTAAAAATTTTCAAAAATAAATATTAAAAAATTTTTAATTTAAAAAATCTTTTTTAAAAAAATTATTAAATTTTTGGTTGTTTTTAAATTATTTAATTACCGGTTATATAATATATATTTATAAAATTTTTTTTTAAATAAAATTTTTTATATTATATATTTTAAAATATATATATAAATATATATATATATTTTATATAATAAAAATTATTTTTATTAAATATTTGAGGGGTAATTGTTTTCATTTATTCCACAGTTTCCCTGAATGTTTGCTTTGCAAATTTTCGCATGATGGGGTATTGTGGAGGTTTGGGGGCGAAAATATTTTCGAAGTGGTTTTTGGCAGGTTCGGAAAAAACTGTGGTTTTCTCGGGTGTTAAAGGGAAAGGGTTTGGTTTGTGTGTTTTTTTTTTTTTTGTTTTGTTTTTGTTGGGTTTTGTGGTGGTGTTGTGGGGTTGTGTTGTGTGTGTTGTGTGTGTGTTTGGTGTTGGTGTGTGTGTGTGTTGTGTGTGTGTTTTTTTTTCTGCACAATGACTAACGCTACAAATTTTCTCATTCTCTAGTCATCAAAAATACGTTCCTTGAGTACTTTTCCTTTAGCATTTTTTTGCGGAATGGAAAATAGCATCAAAAAACACTTCGCTGCGCACATCATCATCGCTTTGCTGTTATAATGTGCCTGGTTCCTTATTTTGTCAGATTTTGGGGTCGGGAACTCAAAATGGCCTTGGGGTTTCATTATAGCTTTCAAAAAGTTTGAAAATGGCATGGGATGAGGAAAAAAAAATATGCCAAAAAACCCTAAGATCCCCGAGAAAATCATTTCGAAAAATGAAGTTTTAATTCAATTTTTTTGTTACCCTTTTCCCTTTCCCGATGTCGGGGAAATCTGTTCTCACCAGAAATAACAGGTTTAACGAAAATTTCAAAATTTTTGTCCTTATTACAAAATGCTTTTATATTTATTCAGCAAAAAAGAGAACAAATCGAAAAGTATCATAATCACCCGCAAATGTTTGGTCTTTTATGCAGTTTGGACAAGTATTATCTTTTGACATTTAATTTAACGGTTTGTTTTGCCATATGTGTAAAAACTATCGATTGCAACCGTGTTTTTTCGTATTATGTTTTTGGGGAAAATTTTGTAGCTTTTGAAACATCTGATTTCAAATTGGCTTGGGATTTTATTATTTGGATATGAATTGTACTTTTGGGGAAACGTTAAAATAGCATGTGTATAAAGCGGAATGTCGAGAAAAGTTTTTATTTTTCGTTATCCCCGGGAATATTCGTTAACGTTCTCTGTAGAACTGATCAGCATTGTCTGCACAAAAATTAAAAGGAATTGTTTTTTTTCCGTATAAAGGAAAAAGAAAACAAAATTTCAATGTTTTAAGTTAGATTCTTTTTATCCAATTTTCCCCAAATATGCTATCTCGACCCGGGTAGAATTTGTAAATTGCTGTGAACTGCGAATTTGTTACAGCCTCAGCTGCAATCGAGGAATATATATTCAAAATGCCGATCGGAAAATAATTCAGAACAGAGATGCATTTCCCGGATTTATGAGCAGGGGTAAACCCTTTTTCCAAATTTTGTTTGGGTATTTCCTCTACTTTTTTTTTGATATAGGGAAAGTTTCAAAAAAACAGTTAAGGAGAGATAACGGAAAAAAATGGGGACTTTGCTGCAATTGAAATATCGAGGTCGGGGAAAGAAGGGAACGAAGAAAATTTCAAAAAGTTCTTTATTTACGCCGTGTCCGTTTGTTTTTCATGCGTGGCACATTGTGTTAAAAATTTGGACACGCTAGATGCATTTGGGGGGGGGGGTTTTCCCTATTTCAGCAAAAAAAGTAGGAAGATAACAGATGTAGAGGACATCGGGAAAAGTGAATTTTTTACGTCCCAAGCCGCAGCACCCCGGAACGACGCGCGGCGGAGGGACATTTTTTATTCAGGAATTTTTGGCGCCAAAATTATTTTTGAAGCAAGGGTTGGATCTGAGGGAATATTATGCTCATCCCCCCCTCCGGTTTTGTGTTTTCTTCTTAATCATGGGTGGGGGTTTACTGGAATTCTGATGGGGCTTAAAGAACCGGCTTTCCCTTTCCTTTTTTATTGTTATTACGTTGCTTCTGTCATTAGATGACAATTCAAAATAACCTCATCATCATGACAACTATCAGCATTTTATTGTTTCACTATATATCACTTAATTATCATTTTGCTATAGTTAATATTTTTTTTTTTATTTTTATATTATCTTTTATTATCATGGTTTTTTTCATTAAAAATTTTTGTTATTATTATTTTTTTATTATTATTATTTTATTATTATCCACTACTACTACATTTCTATTACTTTTTCTATATTATTATAAATATTTTCATTATTGTTTCTTTTATTATTTTATTATTATTATTTTTATTATTTTTATTATTATCTCATCATCATCATCATCATCATATCATCATTTTATATTATTTTTATTAGCATCTAATTATTTTATTAATAATATTGTTATTATGATTATTATTATTAATTTTTGTTGTTTTTTCATTTTTATATTTTCATCATTTTATCGTCATTTTTATCTTTTTTGTCGCATCTCCATCTATCAGAATTCCTTTTTTGCTTTTTTTTCTCTACTATTTAATTTTTTAAGGGAAAATATTCGCTAGCAGTTTCATGAAGTCATTTTTTTTTCTTTAATGGTGGGGGTGTGTGGGTGTGTGTGTGTTGTGTTTGTGGTGTTTTTTTGTATGGGGGTTTTTGTGTGTTATGGGGTTTGATGTCGTGTTTAATGTGTGTGTGTGTGTGTGTTGATTAATGTAAATATCTTTTTTAAGAATTATTATGTAATTCTGTCTCTTTTTGTACCTTTAACACACCTTTGGACCCAGGAATCGACAAGCCCCCACGAATAGTGATTTTCATTTCATTCACTATCATAATTTTTGTTCAGCACGATCCCGCCGTAGTAGCTATCGCTATCAAACAATCACTCCCTTTTTAACCCTAGTTTTATTCCGTATTTTGAAAAATTATAAAACCATTCCCCCTTCCTTATTCGAAACCAAAGTTACTCTTTTTTTATTTTTAACACCCTTTCCATCTTTTTTTTTCTTTTTTCGCCGAAAGAAGAAAAAAAAAAAAAAAAAATTTGCACTCCCTAAGCACCCGTCCCCCTTCGTATTGTGCCCTAAAACAGGCCGCACACGGGGCGAGGGACGACAGTCCCGAGCGAAGGACAGACTGCCAGAGCGGGGACTGGTGGCGCCACTAATCCTCCCCGACGAAGTAAATTCTTTGGGTTCTGTTCGAGATGTCTTAGGGAAGCGAACCGGGCCCAAATTTTTAAATATGGATTTCGTCTCTTTTTTTTTTTTCTTTTTTACTCTGTTTTTTGGGGGGGTAAGATGGGAGGGGATGGGGGGGGGGGGGAGACGTTTTCTGTCCTTATCTCTGTTTGGGGGGTGTTTTGTTGTGTGTTGTGTTTGAATTTATATATTTAAGTAATAGTACCAGTTCAAATACATAGTTACAAACAAATAATAAAAAAAAAAAACAAAAAAATAATAAAACCGCGCGCGCACCCACAATCACACCCACACACACCCACACCCACACACACACACACACCCACACACACACACAAAACACAAACACAACACACACAAACACACACAACAACACACAAAAAACACAAAAACCAAACACACACACACACACAAACACACAAAACACACACACACAAACACACACACACACCACACCACACACACCACACACACACACACACACACATACACATACACACATATATGTGTATGAGTGTGCATATATTTATATACATTTATGCATATATGCATACATATGCAATATATATATATATATATATCTATATATATATTTTATATATATATATATATATATTATATATATATATATATATATATATAAAATATATATTATATATAAGTAATCAAATATAGACAAAAAATAATATATATAATATATAAAGAGAGAGACATGCAATACAGCTATAGATATAGATAATAGATATAAGTATATAGATGCATATTCACTAACGTAACACAGAGTGAAGATATCGCATCGCAACAAGAAAAACAAATATTTTTAACATCAAAATCACTTGTACCAAATGAAGCAACTCTGCCCTTTAAAAAGACTGGCTGAAAAAAATACGATCGTCAAGTAACTTTATGCACAAGTGATAAGAAAATAAGAAAATCAGTCATTCAGTGGATGAAAAAAAATAATACAAAATACTGGTTGGCAAAATGCTTTTTCCGTAGATTTGAATCTGTTTTTTTTTTTATAGATAATATAGAAAATGCATGATTATAAAAGACCGACTGAACCCTATATGCAAAAAAAATTAAAAGAGTTATAGCATATTAAACTAAACTAAAATCCTTATAAAACACGTGTAAACAGTTATTGCTCAAGCGTGTTGGGACATGTTCTGTTATTTTATTGAAGATTCTAATACGTGTTCACATCGGCTGAACAAGGGCAAAGGAAGAAAAAATGACAGACACGCTGTTTTAAAGTTATTTTTCGTTGAATGTGATTCATTGGCGAATAAGAGCACGGGATTAGACTGTATACTTTTTCTGGTTTAAAAAAAAGAAATTATTGACATTGTTATCACGATATGGGGCTTTCTTGTTTTTGCTTATTTCCGTTTCCATTACCACCACTGATCATTGATTTTAGCATGTGTGTGTGTGTGTGTGTGTGTGTGTGTGTGTGTGTGTTGTGCATGTGCGTGTGTGTGTGCGTGTGCCTTTTATGTGTGTGTGTGTGTGTGTGTGCATTTGTGTGTGGTGTACAAATATATATATATATATATATATATATATATATATAATATATATTTTATACATACATACAAAAACAGTATTCACATATCGTTTTCTCTTTCCTTTCTTCCTTTCCTTTTTCCCTCCTCCTACTCCCTATGTAACCGCCCCCATGTCCTCCATCACCCCCCCCTCCCCTTCCCCCCCTTTTCCCGGTGACAC
>NW_023651960.1:0-5448 GCF_015228065.2 Penaeus monodon
GCCCCCCCCCGCCCCCTTTTTGTGTGTTTGGGGGTTTTTTTTTAAAAATTTTTTTTTAAAATTTGTATATTTTTTATTTTTTAAAAAATTTTTTTTTATTAGCATACGGATTAGGTAGTAGGTAAGTGCTATTTAATTATTTTAAAAAAATATTTTTCTTAAAACAACACACACACACCCACCACCACACACACACACACACACACACATATATATATATAAAATTATATATATATATAATAATTATATATATATATATATAATATATATAATATATATATACAGTATATATATATATATATATTATATATATATATTATATATATATATATTTTAAATATTATATATATTATAATTATATATTTTTTTCTATTATATATATTATATAATACGTGATATATTTATTATAATATATTATATAATAATTTTTTAATATAATAATATATATATTATATTGGTGGTGTGTGTGTGTGTGTGGTTGTGTGTGGTGTGTGTGTGTGTTTAAAGAAAATTTTTGTGTAAGAATAAATAAATGAGCATTTACCTACCTACCTACACCCATGTATGCTAATAAGTTTTTAACAATATACATACCAACACCCCCGCGCGCGAAAACACCATAACATTCCACACATTACACACGCAGCATATATTTAAAGGGAAAAAAAAGTAGCGACTGGCATCTTATGAGCAGCTTAGATAAAGATACCCGAGGACGGGCGAGGGGAAAGGAAAGATTAGGAAGACAAAAAGTAGAAAAATGGGAAAGGGGTTTTATTCGCTTTTTTCGAGACATAAGCGCATATACTTTTTTTGTTCAAAACACACACACACACACACACACACACACACACACACACACTAACACAAACACAAACACAAAAACAAACACAAACACAAACACAAACATAAACACACACACACACACACACCACACACACACACACACACACAACACACACACACACACACCAACAACACCACCACGTACGTAGACGAAAAAACATAGGTTAAGCTATAAAAAAATTACACAAAAATCTATTTTTCTAACCCAAAAAAACACAAGGAATCACATATCCACAAGCAAAAAAAAACAAACTTATCCAAAAGAACAGGGCAAAATCGGGGCCCGATAAACCAGAAAACCAACGTGAGCAACAACATTAAATTAATATACCAAACAATCACAGCCCCCCGGGCCAAACACATCGCACAAACAAACCTAACAAAAAAAAGCAGACAAACAAAAAAAAATTACAAACACCCAAAAATTTCCAGCGTGTATAAATTGCCTAACTTATTCATTTTATTCGGGGACTTAAAAAAACCTTTCTCCCCCAAAAATTATTTAAAAAATGACGGTCATTTTCATTTCTGCCTCGTAAAACAAAATCTATCTATCTGTAAAGCAATGATCGTTTTTTTCATACTTCTACATACTTAATACAACATCATACCACATACTATATAAAAAGGCACGTATATAGCGATTACAAGGCAAAATGGGGGAGACTTTTTTTTTTTTTTTCTTTGGGGGGGGGGGGGGGTTAATTCTTTAGATTGTGGACTTATCCTAATTTATTTTTGATTTGGGGAAATTTATATTTTAGTGATAAA
Organism: Penaeus monodon; assembly: GCF_015228065.2. Lineage (NCBI taxonomy): Eukaryota > Metazoa > Arthropoda > Malacostraca > Decapoda > Penaeidae > Penaeus > Penaeus monodon. The sequence goes on from NW_023651960.1 coordinate 1,618, forward strand.
AATGTACCATATAAAAGTAATATAAATTAAAATAAAATATATGTTTATAGTAAGTAGGGATATATATTTTAATATATATAATTTTATATATGAAATATATATATATATATATATATTTAAAAATATAAAATATATAATTTATATATATATTATATATATATTATATATATATAGCTATGGGGGGGTTTTTATTTTCACACATACAAATATACCTACCTACAAAACACCAACAAAACATTATATATATATAATATATTATATATAATATATTATTATATATATATAATATATATATATATATAATTGTGTGGTGGGTGTGTATGTGTGTGTGTGGTGTGTTTGGGGTTGTGTGTGTGTGTGTAGTAATATATTGTTATATATTAAAGAAGATAATATAATAAAAGATGATAGTAAATATATGGGGGCCCGATGGGCGAATGGTTAGAGCGTCGGACTCAAGACTGTCACGACGGCAACTGAGTTCGAGGGTTCGAGCCCCGGGCCGGCGCGTGTTCCCTTGGGCAAGGAATTCACCTCGATTGCCTACCTCCGGGGGTCCCAACACCCCAAGTCATTGTAGCCCCCAAGCCCAAATAAATAGAGAGAATGTTTACCTAGAAAGGTAACCCCGGCACTCTCCGTGAAAGGGAACGGGGCCCCTACCACGTACTCACCCCCAAGAGCATCAAAACATGAAAACTAAAAATTAAGTATCATGCTGGACCCGGCGGCTCAGACATGACCTACCGTTAAAGAAATATATATATATTATATATTATTATATATATATATATATATATATATATATATATATACGGGGGGGTTTGTGAAAGAAAAAACTACATACATGACACACACACACACACACCACCAACACAACACACACACACACACCACACAACACACACACACACACACAACAACAAACACACATTGATTGTAATAAATATATAAGTATTTTTACATAAATGAAATGTATTTTGCGTTTTTGAAAGCTTTAAAACGTACTTTCTGTCTGCTCACAAAAAATTGAACCTTTCGAAAAAAAACCAAGGAAATCCTTTCAAAAAACTCTATTATAAAAAGGAGAAATTTTTTTGTCAAGGAAATATTATCTTTTACGATTCCTGTCTCGTGCTTGACCCCCCCCCTTTACGTTTGAAGTGCTTAAAAATCAGAACAAAGGGAGGTTTAAAACATTTGTACAAACCTCCCAAACAAGCACTTTTAAGTAGTTTATAATTGCATATAACGCTTTGTGGGCGCTAACTGCCCAACCAGCCGTCACTAACCGAAAGCTATTGCACAAGCGTGATCAAAAAGGGAGCGGTAAATTTCAGGCACAGAAGGGAAGGCTTGGGAAACGGGGTGGGTGGGGCTTTTTTTTGTATTTTTCAACCCGAGTCAGATTTGCGTCTATAAGAAAAGTGCTGAAAGAAATGGGGGCCACAGTTGAAATTATAGCTTTGGGTGTTTCACTACTTTTATAAGTGTTTCTTCTGTTCTTCTTTTTTTGTTTTTCTTTCTCCTTTCCTTTTCCCAACAAAGATCTTACAAACCACACAAGAAAGTGTCAGAAAAAAAAATAACTGGTTTTTTTTTCCCCACAAAAAATCACCCAATACATCTTTCTGCCAAAACGAAACCAAAAAAGTACCCACTCTAACACCGACATGCATTTTAAACCCCCCTCTGGGGGCCCCGTTCCTCACAAAGGACGTGTTTTGGGGTGTCGCTTTAGGGGAAAGGGGAAATGGTGTTACACAGGCTCTTCGGAAATTTAGAACGATTCTTGGCCTTGAGGGTTAAAAGGGAAAAATTTTAGGGGGAGGGGGGAGATCGCCTCGGAATTGGATGAAACTTTAAACTATATCTAGTGGCCGTTTAGACCGGGGTAGATTATTGTTATACAAGGAGGGCGGTGTGTCTAAGTAGTGTATGGGGGAATGATGCTTTTTTGTTTTTTCCATTTGAAACACGTAAATTTTTAGTGATGAGTAGTGTTTGCTTAAAATTTTACTTAATATTTTAATATATTAATATTTATAATATATAATATATATATATTTTGTATAATAATTTTATATATAATTTAATATATTATATATTATTTTAAAATTATAAAAAATTATATTTTAATATATATAATTTTGTAGTATGTATGTATATATATACTTTAAAATTTTTAAAATATATTTTTTAAATAATATAAAAAAAAAAAAAAACCCATTCACATTGAAATAAAAAAAATAAGATCTCTGTGGCTGGATAACAGTCCCATATTTGTATCACAGCCTCATTAAAAAAAAAAATATATTTTAAATATATATCTATATATATATTTTATTTTAATATATATATAAAATTAATATATATATATATTATATTATATATGTTATGTAAATGTATGTACATCAATAAATAAAAAAAATAAAAAAATTTTGAAGGTTATAAGTTATTTAGTATATGAAAAACGAAAAATTATAAAAAGATACAAAGAAAAAATTGAATGAAAGGAAAATTGAACCATAAGATCGATTTAAATCCGTCGACCTTCGTAAAAGCAACGCATATATTACAGAACTGAAAATATTCCCCCAAAAAAGACAGAATAAAAAGAAATAGAAAAAAAAACAGAAAAAAAAACATTATTCTATAAAAAACCACTCTAAAAAAAAAAGGGAACTTGAAATCCTCTCAAAACACCCTTTTCATTCTACCAAAATTCTTCTAAAATCCCAAGCCCTCACAAGTCTCCCTCGTGAGTGCTTAAGCTCGAAAAACCCTTAAAACTTGCCTTAATCTGCCTTAAAAGGGCCTTAATAAATTACGTTCGTTAGTCAATTATCCCGGTTTTGGCTGGGAAAGTATCGTTTTCCGGGAATCGATAATCCGGGTATACTGCGGGGGTGAAATAACGTTATGTAACGCAAAAAAAAAAAAAAAAAAAAAAAAAAGGAGAGAGAAAAAGGGGGGGGGGGGGGAAAAAAGACTTAAATGGTAATCCTATTTTCATTGAAAAAACAAAAAAAAAATTTAGTGACTATGCAAATATGATAAGAAGTTATCTTTGCATTACACGAAAAAAGAAAACCCTTGCAAAAATAAATCATCATTATTGTTATTATCACTATGGTAAAAATGTATTGATAAAAATATAATAATAAAAACAACAACCCCCAAAATAATAATAAAATAATAATAATATAAACAATAATAACAAAAATAGTAACAATAAAAATAAAATAATAATAATAATAATAATAATAAAAATATTAATATAATAATAATAATAAAGTAATTAATAATAATAAAAATAATAAAATGTAAAAAAATAGTAAAATAAATAAGATAATAAATTAAGTAAAAATAATAAAAAATTTTTCATTGAAAAAAATAAAATAAATGAATAAATACAAATAATAGAATGTAGTACGAGTAGTAAAACAATACTACTACTACTAATAATAATGGTTAATATAATTTAAAGATAATAATAATAAAAAATAAAATAATAATAAAAATAATTAAAATAATAATAATAATAATAAATAATATTAAAATAATAATAAATAATAATAATAATATAAAAATAAAAATTTAATAATTTTATTTTTATTATTCTAAAAAAAAATGGTAACAATAAAACAAAAAAAGGATAATGATAAACATAATGATGATAATGAAAAAATATAATGATAAAGATAATATAATAGTAAAAATATAATAATAAGATAATAATAAAAATTTAAAAATAATGATAAAAATAATAAAATAATAATTAAAAATAATAAAATAATAACTTTTTAATAATAATAATAATAATAATAA
>NW_023651961.1:0-5448 GCF_015228065.2 Penaeus monodon
CCATAGTAGGGTATGATGAATAAATATCCTTCCCATCCCAAGCAAGGGAGCAGGGTGAGATTATCCTATATATCCTTCCTATCTTAAGCAAGGGGACAAGAGGATAGGATGAATGAATATCCTTCATAACACTAGCAAGGGCACAGAGGGAGAGAATATCCCTCCCATCCCTAGCAAGGGGACAGAGCTACCAGAAAAGGATGAGGGAATTAGTGCCTTTCCCTAGACTGCTCCATTTAGGGAATAACATATATTTAAGGAAAGTTCAGCCTTATTCTGAGAAGTTGTTCTGACTTTGTAGGTACCTTGGGTACTGAGGAAAATGTGGCCTGGCCCTTTTTTTTTAATATAAAAGGACAGTCTAAAACTGCGCGTTTTTAATGCGCAGTTTCTAACTTAACAATAATCTTTCGATAAATACAAGACGATGATATGAAAGTTTCATTAGAAAAAGAAGCAACTTTAAGAAGACAGTGGTTGTAGTAAACCTTTTTTTTAAGGCTTTAGTGTTATCAGGTTGGGTTTAAAGAGATGCAAGGAAGTACAGAAGTGGTGGCTATTAAAATATAACTTAAAAATTTTTTCTTAAAGTTGTCACAGTTTCAGAGAGACAAATTCAGAGAAATAATATACTGATATATGTGTAGATACACACACACACACATATTTATTTATATATACATGCATACATATACATATATATATATATATATATATATATATATATATATATATATATATATACATATATATATATATATATTTTAATATATATATATATATATATGTATATATTTTTATATATCATTATATATATATTTAAAATATATTATATTATAATATATATATATGTATATATATATATATAAAATTATCCTATATATAATATATTTATATATATATATATATATGTATATATATAAAATATATATATATATATATATATATATATATATATATGTATATGTATGCATGGTATATATAAATAAATATGTGTGTTTTGTGTGTATCTACACATAATCAGTATATTATTTTCTCTGAATTTGTCTCTCTGAAACTGTGACAACTTTAAAAAAATTATTAATTTTATATTTTATAGCCACCACTTCTGTACTTCCTTGCATCTCTTTAAACCCAACCTGATAACACTAAACCCTTTAAAAAAAAAAGGTTTACTACAACCACTGTCTTCTTAAGTTGCTTCTTTTTCTAATGAAACTTTCATATCATCGTCTTGTATTTATCAAAAAGATTATTGTTAAGTTAGAAACTGCGCATTAAAAACGCGCAGTTTTAGACTGTCCTTTTATATTAAAAAAAAAGGGCCAGGCCACATTTTCCTCAGTACCCAAGGTACCTACAAAGTCAGAACAACTTCTCAGAATAAGGCTGAACTTTCCTTAAATATATGTTATTCCCTAAATGGAGCAGTCTAGGGAAAGGCACTAATTCCCTCATCCTTTTCTGGTAGCTCTGTCCCCTTGCTAGGGATGGGAGGGATATTCTCTCCCTCTGTGCCCTTGCTAGTGTTATGAAGGATATTCATTCATCCTATCCTCTTGTCCCCTTGCTTAAGATAGGAAGGATATATAGGATAATCTCACCCTGCTCCCTTGCTTGGGATGGGAAGGATATTTATTCATCATATCCCTAGCTATGGGTGGAAAGGACATTGCCTTACGCAGTCCCTTTGCTAGTAGGAATGTGAGGGATATGCATTCACTATGTCCCCTTGCTAGGGTGGAAAAGGATATTAGGATGCTCTCTCACCGTGTCCCTCACCCCCGGCACATAGGTTGTCCATTGGGACCTCAAGCGCCCCTCCCCGTCTTACAAAGAAAATTTGGTGGCAGCGGAGAATGAAAGATTTGTTCAATGAATTTTAGAATTGAAGAAAAACGACCTCTCTCTCTCTTAGGTTTCCTGCCGGCAGATCTCCGCCGAGTTGAAACACTTTTTTTTAAGGATGCCACCATTTTAAAGGACATGCCTGTCAGCAGATTTGCTTTTTAAGAATGGTCTGCCTGTCTGTTCCCACTTATCTACCTGTCTTTCTGCCTATCGACCCGCAAGCCCTGTCTGTCTGTCTCTGCCTCTCTGGACAAACGCAGACAAAGAGGAATTTGGCACAATGCAAAAGTAAAAGCACAGAAAATTCTACTGTACATGACGCATTTAAAACCACAAATTGAAGGCCAGTGTAAGGTTGGTGTACCACATGTTTATGCTACTGATAATATTGGTCGGGTCCATATAATGCCAACTACAGTTATCAACTCGCTAAATCATATACCTTGCATCTTTATAATAATAATAATAATAATAAAAAAACATTGTTTCATGCATAAAGAGGCGTTAGTAGCTTATGACGAAAACAAATTTCATAGGACGGAACATCACTTTCGCAGTTTTTTGATACCAGTAGCCCTACAGTCCCAGCTGTGGTCACCTATTTTAATGTTATTATAATGACAACAACTCTCTTATAATTTACATGTCACATGCTTCAACGACTATTAACACGTGACAGTACACACCCACCCTGTGACAGGTTAACACACAACACCTAAATTTGCTAAACAGGAATGGTTGAGAGAAGGAGGAGGGAGAGAGAAGAGGAGGAGAGAGAGAAAGGAGGGAGAGAGAAGAGGAGGAGAGAGAGAAAGGAGGGAGAGAGAAAGGAGGGAGAGAGAAGAGGAGAGAGAGAAAGGCGGGAGTGGAAAGGGGGAGAGAGAGAAAGGAGGGAGAGAGAAGAGGAGAGAGAGAAAGGAGGGAGAGAGAAGAGGAGGAGAGAGAGAAAGGAGGAGGAGAGAGAGAAAGGAGGAAGAGAGAGAAAGAGAGAGAGAGAGAGAGAGAGAGAGAGAGAGAGAGAGAGAGAGAGAGAGAAGAAAAGAAAGGAGAGAGAGAGAGGAGAGAGAGAGAGAGAGACGGGAGGCGAGGAGAGAGAGAGAAAGAGAGAGGAGTCGTGGAGTCGTGGAGTCGTGGAGTCGTGGAGTCGTGGAGTCGTGGAGTCGTGGAGTCGGGGAGTCGTGGAGTCGGGAGTCGGGAGTCGGTAAAAATGTCCCGACTCCGACCTCAACGTAAATCGGAAAAAAATCCCACTTTTTATACATATCGCACACTAAATTTCCACCTGAGAGAATGAGAAAGCATATCATTTTCATCCTATATGTATTTTTTTTAAAGCATAACGAATGTTTATTATTCGAGAATATACAATAAAAAAAGGGCCCCAGTAGCATAACTACAACCATTTGACTCAAAGCTTTTAAGGACACGAGATTAAAAAGGTGACCTGTAGTTGTTATGAAATACTCTTTATTATTAATATTATTATTATTAAACCTAGGAACGGAGTCGTGAGTCGTGATTTGTGAGTCGTGAGTCGTGAGTCGTGAGTCGGGTGTTTTGAGTACCAACTCCACAGCCTGATGCCCTGATTAGGCGTTGAAGCCTGCAATGCCCTTTATTTGACATGCAATATTCAACATAAAGGCAATAATTACCGTTTGAAGGTGACTGGGTAGAACATTCTTTACTTCAAGAAGAATCCTTTGCGTCTTTAGAAATTAACTGAAACCATATCAAATCTATGAAAGTCAATTTAATTGGTCTTCAGAATCAAAAACTTCCACTTGTTTTGGGGATCATTTCATAAAGGGTTTCAAAATTTTTCCTGTACAACCCGTTTATAAAGCAAAGCACTAAACATTGATTTGGAAAGTGATTTCTTAGCTTATTAAAAAATGCTATCAGGATGCTTAGATGATACAGATAAAAGTATGATCATAATATGTATTTAATTAGATATCAAAATAAGGTGTAGTGACTTATGAATCTGTGCAAGTGAGATCTGTCTTTGCCGAAACTACACTCTCGTCTTTTACGTATATCTTAATGATACTAGTTATTATGTTGTCTTTACTATATATTGTACTTTCTATTGAGGAAAATTAGTAGGGATTGTTAGGTTCTAAACTTAACATATATTTAGTTATATCCCCCAAAACTATTTTTTTGGAAAAGAGAATAGATCACCCTTCCTTCTTTCATCTGTGACCACCTTTATATAATGGCATGGGTTAATGGTAAATATACCATAAATACTTCAATAAAGGTCAGATTGTAGAGATCAGTAAATGCAAACAAATGGCGATGATTGAAATATGAAATTGTAAAAGTACTAAAATGGTACGAACCATAATAATATACGCTATAATAATAAAAAATAAAAAAAAGGTAAAAGGATTTACAATAACTGTCCCACAATACATATTTAAGTATTTGAATAATTCCATTGCAAGAACTGCAATTATCTATGTACATGCAACAGATTTAAAAGTTCATGGGAGGATAAAGAGACATGTTCTTATTAAACCTGGTGGGGTGCTAAATAAACAATGTAGCCCTGAGAACTGTATCATCAGAAGTAAAGGAACCTCAATAAAGGATGATTCATGAACCTGTTCATTTTCCTTCCCTCAAAATAGAACCTTGAACAATACCAACCCTTGCTACACCTTAACTAGGGGGAATACACTCAAGTTTCAAGTTACCCTTTTCTGGTACTTTTTGAAGGTTAACTCTAATGCCAACTGCAGTTCCCTGTTTGATGTCCCTTCCCTCTAGTTCTACATATTATTTCAGTCTCTTTCTTTAATTTCACAGCTGAAAAGAGGATTTCATTGAATGACATGTACCAATTAAACAAGCCTAGACAAATATATGTTGCCCACCAAATTGAACTTAAGTACTGAAGATCAACAAACAGACAGGTAACCACTCTGGGATTCTGTTCAGTTTGTGGTCAAAAGGCTTACATACAAAAAGGAGTTCCCTAAAAGCATCACCTATATCTAATCTACCTTGGTTGTGGACAATGAGGGATCTTACTTACTGTAGTTTCTTCAACACCAGTGAGCTTTTCATCACTAAGGACTTCTAAATGTTTAAGTGTGTTGAAGCCAACTCAAGTCCATCCAGAGATGTTCTGTCTACTTTCCAACACACCTAACTTGTGGCTTTCACTTGCTCCTCCTGCTCACTGTATTTGTGCATTGTGTCAATAAACTCTGAAACATGTTATTTCGTTGGTAATAAACTGTGAATAAAATGTGATATAAACCATCAGTTATATTTTGGATAGCAAATTTATTATGAAAAATTGTTATTGATTATTATTAAGCATTTAAAAAATGTGGCATAAATCTTTAATGAAAACAAAATTCAACCACAGATTTTGAGGTGAACTGATAAAAAAAAAAAAAAATCACACTTACATTGCTGAGACTGTCATACCATTATGGTCTTTATGATAAATACCTGAATTAGAACAGCAAAACCATTATCCAGACCTCACTAATGTTATGTTCCTGAGCTCTCTCCAACTTCCCTAAAAAAAATTTAAAATACTGCATGAGATTATACGAGTAAAAATTTATTACTAAA
>NW_023651962.1:0-5448 GCF_015228065.2 Penaeus monodon
CACAGCAACCCAACGAAAATAGTATATATATATTAAGTATATATATAATATATAATATATATGTTTATATTTATATATATTATATACATTATAGTAAATAATAATATATTATATCAATCATATATAATTATATTAATATATATATAATTTTATATTAATATATAGGTATATATAAAGAATAATATATATATATAATATTATATATATATATATATATATAAAATTTATAATATTTGTTGTGTGTGTGTGTGGTATGTGTTTGTGGTGGTGTGTGTGTGTATGATGAAATACCTATTTAGTATTATACATTTACATACACAACACACACCCACCACACACACACACATATTATATATATATATATATATATATATATATATAATATATAATATATAAAAATATTATAATATAATATGTGGTGTGTGTGTGTGTGTGGTGTGTATTGGTGTATGAAATATATTGTATAAATATATTATATATTATATATATATAATTTATTTATATTATCCCATATTTATAATGTTGGTGTGTGTATAATATATTTTAATTGTAATATATATATATATCATATTATCTTATATATATATATATGTATAATATACACCACACCACACCCACACACACACACCAACCACACACACACACACAACACACAACACACACATATATATATATATATATAAACATATGGAGCGTATATATTAAATAATAATATATATATATATATTATATAATATATATTAATCATAATACAGCTATTAAAAAGTAAATATACTATTATATTATATATTATATATTTATATATATATATAATATTATATGAAATACATACACCACACAACACAACACACACAACCACACACACACACACACACGGTGGGGAGGATGGAGGGGATGAAAACAGAGAGTGAAGTGAAAGTATCCAGTCGGCTCTATCAAGCACCAGCGTGGGGATTTAAAGGAAGTGGTACGTATGAAGTAGGAAAAGGAGAACTGGAAAGGGGTCACTATGGGGAAAATGGTCTAAGACTGACCAGTGGAAATCTAAATTGAAGAAAAGGGGAGGTCAATCCCATGAAAAAGATTGCGTGTGTGGGGCATCTGAATTTAGAATAGAAAGGGTCACTGTGGAGAGGAAGCGCTCTAGAGATGGGCCTCGGGAGTTTGATAGAATCACCCCAAAGAGTGTGGCGGCAGTTAAAGTCCCCAAACTGAGGAAAGGTGGTTGAAGTGGGAAATTTAGATTTTCAAAAACAACAAAGTCAATGGGGTGGGGAGGGGAGAAGTAGACAGAAATCACCTGTGATCCAACGATGAAGGAGATACGAATACCTGTGCAAAGGGGCATTGGTTTGAAAGGGAGGTGTGACATAAGGTGTTTTCTGATTGATAAGTATGGGGAGACATAAGGGAATGTGGGAAGAGACAAAATGATAATTGGGGATTGGTATTGGAAGATGTGTAAAAAGGTCCTTGAAGGCATACTATAGATGGGTTATAAGAGGAAAGGATATGACGAAGGTCAGGGCTGTGGGAGCGAAACCGCGAATATTCCAATAAGGATAGTTATACTTTAGTGATATAATGTAGTACGTTTGGAGATTGAGGGTGAAGCACTAGAGGTGGGATAAGGATTGAGAGGTCTGAGATGGGAGAGGTGTGGGAGGTGGGGTTCTACTAGGAGGGGTATTAGGAGATGGAGGGTCTGAGGAAGGGGGTACTTGTGACATAAGGATTCACACGTGTACCAGGAGGGAGTGGAAGGGATGAGGGGATGGTGGGAGGGTTAATGTGGGCGGGGTTGGGGTCGGGGGATGAGCTGTGTTTGGGGGGGGGTAGGAGGATAGGGGGTAGGGGGGATATCGTTAGGAGGAGGAGAATATCGCAGTTACTTGGAGTGTGGAAGGAGCAGTTGTAAGATTTGGAGGTGAGTGTCAGTTTTCATTAAGTAATTTTGAATATTTTCAATATTTTCTTTGAGGAGTTGGTTGGGGGGTTTTGGGGGGTAAAGGATTTCTTGTGAGGGGGGAAGAGAGGACTGGTGTCTCAGCATAGGGGAAAGGAAAGGGGGAGGTGATTGGGGTGTGGTAGGGAAGAAGGGGTGGAGCGTTTGTTCTGTCTGTTATGGGTAGTGCGAGGAGGGAGGGGAAGGTGTTGGGGTTGTAGTGGTGATTGAAGTATCTGTAGTAGAGAATTTGGAGTGTCGGATTTAGGATGGCAAAAGAGTTTTACTGAGGAAGGTTTGAAGAGGGGGTTAGATGTAGGGGGTGGGTTTAGGAGAATTGGGAGAATGAGCAGTATTACGGAAAAAGGAGTAAGAGAAAAAACCACGTCGACGTGCTTCCTGCCCTGGCTTCACGTGTGGAGTAAATTTTGAATCGGATTTGCTCCCTCAGATTAAAATTTGAAAGGGGGGGACAGCCCTAAAAAATTTACTTTAAAGGGGGCCCGGGCCATATTTGGGCACATGGGGCGGATTGGCGGGAGCAGTTAAGGGGTTTTATGGCCGGGTTGGGAACCCCATAGTGGGCATTTGGCTGGGGAAAAGGGCCAATGTTTGGTGGGGGGCCTAGACGCCAAAAAATTTTTTGGAAAGGGACGGGGAAAGGGGTGGTTTTGGAAGAACGGGGAGAGTTTTCTCCCCCTATGTGACTTAAAAGGGGAAGGTCAGGGTTAAACGGGGGAAATTTTTGGGCCATTTTAGGGGGTTTTTTCCCCCGATGACCTTGGGGGAAGGAGTAGCTTTGTATGGGGGGAATCATAGTCTGTGAGACAGGCAAGTAGGCCTTCCCACGGGTTGCCCAATCTTTTTTCATAGAGGGAAATTCGGGGGGAGATTGAAACTGTTCGGGCAAGTATTGGGGGTTGGGGGGGGTTTCCCCCCGAAAGGGAGGGGTTTACCATATAGGAAAGTTGTTTTTTTTAATGTTTATAGTTGGTTTTTGGATGTTACTGTGACAAAAAGGGAGCGGTCGGGCGGCACGGAAAGGGGATTTTCCCTACTGTTTTGGAGACAATTTTGGAAGAAAAGGGGTTTTGTCAGAGTGGGGAAAGGTGTGGAGGGATCACGAAAAACGGTCCCATTTGGCGAACCCAAAAAAGAGTATTTTAAGATTGTTGTAGAGATAGGGGGAGTAGAGGACGGGGGAGTAGTGTTTAGGGGGGTAGTTTTTATGGAGAGGTGGGGGAAAAAGGCTGAAGGGATTAATAAGGGGGATGGGGGTTTAGTTGGAGGTTTGGGGGTTGAGGGGGTTGGAAAAGGGGAAAGCGGGAGAGTGGAAATGTTTCCCTTTAAAGGGGGGGGTTGTTTGGGGGCTGTAATAGTAGGCATTTATGAGGGGGGGAGTTATTCAGTGTTTGGAGCCGTGGGCAAAAGGGGGGGGGCCTGGGGTCAGGGAATCGGGTGGGTTTAAATCGTTGGGGTATTTTTAAAAAAGGGGGAAGCCCCTTGCCCCCCAATAGGGGGAAGGGTTTTTATTATGGGCCCTGGGAAGCCGGATTTTGTTGGGGGTTAAAAAAAAGCCCCCCTCAGGGGCTCCTTTAGGGGGGAAGGGGTTCAGGGGGTGGCACAAATCAAAACCTTTCATCCTTTCAGAAAGGCCCCCCTTTTTTACCCCCTTAAGGGGGGGGGGATAGCAGAAGGGTTTGGTGGAAAGGGGGGAAACCCAAAAGAGGGAGAAAAAAAAAACCATGGGAAAAATTTGTTTTAGTCGAGGGCGAGTCCCAAGTCCCACGACAAAAAGGGGCAAGGGGTTGGGGGGGTTTCTTGGAGTAGGGAGGAAAAAAAAAACTGTCGACGGGTTTCCTTTTGACTTACGTAGAGGGGAAATCTAGTTTTTTCTGGAGTTTCCAAAGTCAGACTCAAAAAATTTTAGGTTTTATCGAGTTGGGCCCGTATGTTTAAAAAGGCAAGTTTTGGCAGGATGTCCTAAATGCCCTCAATTTTGGCATGACGGGGGGGGTTTTAAAGGGCGGACAGGGAGGGTTCTCCACCCAAAGAAACATTAAAGGGGAGGTCATGTCTAAGGAAAGTTATTTTGGCAATATCATTGGGGTTCTTACGAGGCCCTCGGGGGAAGGATGACTGTACTGATATGGATCTAGCGGAGGAAAGTAAGTGTCTTCCCCAAAATCTCCCCTTTTTTTTTATGATGGGGCGTTTGCTAGGGAGATAGAGACTTTTCCAGTGAAAATTTGGGGGGTTTGGATGTTCCGCAGGAAGGGGTTTACCAGAAAGATCTGTTGGGTTTATAACGTGAAGACGAGAACATCGGGTCGGCTACAAAATGAAACCCCCTACTTGTTTTTGGTGATTTGCGGAAGAAGTGGGAGGGTCCGAAATATGGCCCCTTTTGCTGGGAAATAGAGTTTTTAAGATATTGTAGAGAGGGGGGGATAGAAGGGGGGGAATGTGGAAGAGAGATTGGTTGAGGGAGGTTATAGGGGGGGGTTTTGACTTTAAAGGGTTAATGTAGTAATGGGGAGGATGGGGCATTTGATGAAAAAGGTTTGGGGGTAATTTTATAAATTTGGCATGTTGGGAGGTATGAAGTCTCGGAGTTTGGGTGACTTGGGTGGATAACGTATAGTGATTGAGGAGGGGCAGATTGCGGCGTTCGGAGAGGCTGAGGTCGGGAATTGGGAGGTTGGTTTGGTTTGGGTTTATGAGTAAGGGGGAAGCCCACGCCTTTAATAAAGGGGGCTCTTTATTAGTGGCCATGTAAGTCTGGAGTATGTTTTGGGGGGGGAAACAGTCCACCCCCCAGGGTCCCCTGACGGGGAAGGGCTAGAAAAAAAAGGGGAAATTACCTGGCTCCCCCGGCAGTTTAGGCGGCCAAAAATCAACCCAATCCTTTTAGATGGTTAACAAATTAGAAATGGAAGTATAAGGGGTTTGGGGGGGGGGTCTCAAGGGTCCCAAGGCGGAATTCCCCCGCACTGGATCCCCCCCTTGCCTCCAAAGCCCCCCCCCCCCCCACGACAAAAACGGGGGAAGGGATTGGGGGGGGGGTAATGGAAAGAAGCTAATTCCAACTTACTTCAAGCAGTTGCTTGGAAGTTCCCTTTTTTAATGAACTCTTTCAATGCAAATTTCCATCTTTGAAGGTCTAGGGAGAAGCATTCTTTCACACTTGGTATGGTAACAAGTGATGTACAGAGGCAGATGGTCTTGTCATCACTGGGCATGTTGGGAGAGGGACATACACATGTCAAGCAGCCAATATTAACAAATACCCAAACAACCAACAATGAGTTTATTTTCTTCAGTTGATATACAAATAGGGTGTCCTTTCCCACAGTAAGCATACCTATCAAACACTGGCAGACAGCAGTGCTTACATATGCCCTCATATTTTCTGCCTGAGGCCTTCTTTTCCAGGATAAGACAGTTCCTTTGCAGAACTTCTTCCCCTTTTCCCCACATTGTGTTAAACAAAGTAAATACAT
>NW_023651963.1:0-5447 GCF_015228065.2 Penaeus monodon
AAATTTGTTTAACTGTACCTTTCCCATAAGGCATCGCGTCAAACACTTGCCAAGATCTTTAATTATCACAAAATTTTCATATCCCTTTGGCTGTCTCGTAATCTACCCTTTTTTCAGGAACCGCCCCCATCTTAAAAAACACTCTTCTTTCAGAACTAAGTGATAACATAGTTGTAAAATGAATGGAAACACGGGAGGTATCGATCCTCAGGCAATGTTTTAGGGGATTTAAACCCCTTTTCAAAAATTTCCCCCGAGTACTGCTTTTTGACTTTCCAAAGACATGCGCCCTGCTGTAGTCAGGCAGTTCCCTAAGCCCAAAAAAGACACACAATCATAAACCAAATGACACACACTGGGCAATCCTGATGCGAAGCAAGGAAAATCCCGGAGAGCACGTCCCTTACAAGCAAGAAAGAATCGGGACCGGAAGCTGGACAGAAAAATTCGGGGCCAACTACGCCGAAGTGACATCCCCTCCCAAACCATGGTATTATAGCCCAAAAGAGACCCCCAGACATGGCACAAAAGGGAAATATCAGTGATACCCAAGACCAGTTCGATAGTTAAAAAACGACCCAAAAAACCCAAAAAAGAAAACATTGATGGCCATACCCCTTCATACACTTTGGAGACGTCGCAAAGAGAAGCAAATGGGGGGAAGGATCCCAAGAAAAAAAAAAAAAATATTCACATTTGCTTTGGGACTGTACATATTTGAAATATTAATCTTGAGAATACTGTTTTTTTTTTTCCGGGAGATTTTCAAGCCATCAAAGTCAAGCTTGGTCAAAAATACGTCTTGCGGAAACAAAAACCAATCATATTGACTCATTCGCCCACTTATTTAAACAACTGATTTTAATTAAAAATGCCTGTGGAACTTAGCCGAAATAACGGGGGTCAGCTGGACATTACCAAAAAAACCAAAGAGGGGGATTAGGCCGTTTTATTAAACGCTGGCGCGGGCCCCCCTTCATCCCCCAGAAGGGTGCGGGGGGCCCCGCACTCGCAAAACCCCTATTATTAACTGCGCGGGTTTTGTCCCTTCCCTGGGACGTCTGCGGGGGGGTCGCCTGTCCCGTTTGTTTTTCGTTTAGGCGCGAAAATGAAAAGATAGGAACTTCACGCTTTCGTATCTAAAAGCAAAAACAGCGCATTTACTTATAAACATGTTTTTGAAGAAAAAAAAACAAAAATTTATTGATAAAAGCCCAGATTCAGGGGTTTCCAAAAAAGAAGGATCCCGGGAAAAATCGTGACTTTTTTTTTTAATGCGCGAAAAACCGGATGTGGAAGAACAGAAAGTCAGTAAATGTATGAAAATTCATATAATAATAATGAGTGCCCGTTGTGTAAAACTTTCCCACATTTCTCTATATGATAATAGGTAAGTCTATGGGGCTAGTGGATCCTGTTGCACAGTCCTTTTAGTGAAAAATGGAAAAATGCAATGCTGATTGAAAAGATATATAACAATCCTCCCTGACCTCTATAACCCAACTAACCATGGGCCCCCGACCGAAAAAAAGAGTGTGAACTAGGATTTAACTACTCCATGGCCATTACCTTCTATTCATACATTTAATATAGCGGGTTGTACACACCCCCCCGGGGGCATTCGGGGGAAATTGATATAGAGATTCAAACCAAAGTCAATGTACTGGGCATATATATATATATATATATATATAATATATATATATATATTTTAAATATATATATATATATATATAAAAATTATATATATTATATATTTTATTATAGGCCTAACTAAAATTAACATAAAAAAGGCTTCATATATTAAATATAAAACCCTTACATAAATTTAAATAATATGCCTTACATAAATATACCTATACATTAATATATATATATTTAATAAATATATTAATATATTTTATATAATATATATATTATATATATATTAATATATATAAAAAAAGGCCTTTTTTTGATATATATTATGTTTATTATTTGTGTGTTGTTTTTAATATATATAAATTATTTTCTTATTTTATTTATTATATTTATATTATATATATATATACATAATTATATTTATATATATCAAAATTATTTTATAAATTAATGTTTATATATCATATTTTTTGTATATATTACACATCATAAAATTATATACTTATATTATTTCTATTTATATTTTTGTATTACATTTTTTTAAAATATGTTATCAATTATATACATATATTATATACTTTTAATTGTTTTAAAATTATTATTGCTATTATTTTTATTGTTATTATTTTCATTTTTTCGTATATATATATTTATACTTTGTTTTATATTTTATTAATATTTTATATTATTTAATATTTTTATTACTTATTTTATTATATTTTAAATTTTTTATTTTATATTTGCTATTATATTTATTATTTATATAAAATTTTTTTTTATAAATTATAATATAAATTTTAATAAATATATTAATATATAATTTAATATATTTAAATATAAAATAATAATATAAATATAATTTTTATGTATATTAAAATTATACATATATATATATTTTATAATTTTAAAAACTATATATATATATTAAATTTTTTATTAATAATATATTTATGTATATTAAAATTTTTTATATTTTTATTTAAATAATAAAATAATTATTTGATAAAAATTTAATACTACTAATATATATTTTATATTTATATATGCTATTTTTATCTAATTAAAATTTTATGTTTTATTATATATATTTTATTAATATTTTAAAAATATATATATAATTTATAATATATTATATAATATATATTATAAATCTATCTATTTATATATTTGTTTTATATAATTTTTAATATTTTATTTTAAAAAAAATTATAAATTAATTATATAATTATTTTTTATATATTTTAATTTAATATTTTTATTATAAATGTATTTTTTTATATAATTTAAAATATATATATATATATATATAATATATATTAAATAATTATATTATAATTATATAATTTTAAAAGGTATTTTTAATATAAATTTTATGGTTTATAAAAATAATATATTAATTTATATTTAATATATTTATATATATTTTAAAATATAATTTTATATATTTTATTTAAAATATATAATTATATATATAATTTTATATATATATATATATATTTATTATATATAATTATATGCCTCAGTACTCTCTTCGGTTTCGATTCTATACCCTTTCCACCAAATCCCAGGGGGGTGTGTGTACAACCTCGCTTCATTACTCATGTAGAATAGAAGGAAATGGCCATGGGCTATTTAAAAATCCTAGTTGCCACTCTTTTTTTCGGTCGTGTGCATTTTATTAGGTACTAGACCGGGTCAGGGGGGGGATTGTTTATATCTATAAATACAGATTGCTTTTCCATTTTCACAAAAAGGACGTGCAACTAGGTCTCAACCCCATAACATTACCTATTTACTAAAATTAATAATGATAGTGAAGTTTTTACACACCGGGGGCACTCATTATTATTATCACTAAATTTCATACATTTACTGACTTTCTGTTCGTTCCCATCCCCCTGTTTTTGTCGCAGCATTAAAAAAAAAAATCACTGATTTTTCCCCCGGGTCCTTCTTTTTTTTGGATAAACCTGAGTCGGGCTTTTATCAATATATTTTGTTTGTTTTTCTCTCAAAAACATGTTTAAGAATCGCGCTGTTTTTTTCGTAGACTACTGAAAACGTGAGTTCCTATCTTTATCATTTTCGGCCTAAATCGTAACAAAAGGGCATCAGGCGCCCCCCCCCCGCAACTCCCCAGGAAGGGACTAACCGCGCGTTTTAAAAATACGTTTGCGATCAGGGGGCCCCCCCCTTCTCTGGGGATTGAAACGAGGGGGCCCGCGCCAGCGTTTTAAAAATACGGCCGTAAGTCCCCCTCTTGGTTTTTTGGTAATGTCCCTACCCCGTTACTTACGGGTAAGTTCCCAGGCTTTTTTAAAATAATTTAGTTGTTTAATAATGCGAATGATCAATCGTTTGGTTATTGTTACCGCAAGACGTATTTTTTTACCAAGTCTTGCTACTTTTTGGGGTTGAAGTCTCCAGGAAAAAAAAAAAACATGTATTCTCAAGATCTAATATTGCAAATATGTACAGTCCGAAATGCATAACTGTGCAATATTTTTTTTTTTTTTCTTGGTATCCTTCCCCTTATTTTGCTTCTCTTCTGCGACGTCTCCAAAGTGTCATGAAGGAGGTATGGCCATCACATGTTTTTCTTTTTATGGTTGTTTGGGTCGTTTGTTAACTATCGAACTGGTCTTTGGGTACTCATCTGCATATTTTCCTCTTTTCGTGCCATGTCTGGGGGTCTCTTTCGGGCTATAAGTACCCATGGTTTTGGGAGGGGATGTCACTTCGGTCGTAGCTTCGGCCCTGACTACTGTCCAGACTTCCGGTCCTGATTCTTTCTTGCTTGTAAGTGACGTGCTCTCTCGTGGATTTACCTTGCTTCGCATCAGGATTGCCGAGTGTGTGTCATTTGTTCATGTTGTGTGTCTTCTTTGGACTTAGGCCACACTGCCTGACTATCAGCAGGGCGCACTGTCTTTGGTAAAGTCCAAATGCAGTACTCGGGGAATTTATGAAAGTGGATTAAGTCCCATAGAAACATTGCCTGAGGATCGATACCTCCAGTGTTGCCATTCATTTTACAACTATGTTATCACTTAGTTCTGCAAAGAAGAGTGTTGTTTAAGACTGGGGTCGTGTTCCTGCAAAAGGTGTAGATTACGAGACAGCCAAGGCATATGAAATATATGTGATGAACTTAAAGATCTTGGCAATGTGTTTGACAGCGATGCTCTTACTGGTGAAATGGTACAGTTATAACAAATTGAAAAACAAAACAAAAATTTAACAACATGTTTGTAAAATGGTGCATCTCATCCTTTTTACTACAATGAAATCCTAACAGATTATATATTCATTATTTCTCTTTTCTCATTTCCAGCCTCTTGCAATTCTACCCAGTTGCAAATACTGGGTAGAACAGTGGCAGACATTCACCCCTACACATAATGATGAACAAAAAAAGAAAAAAGAACAAATAATAATAATAATAATAATAATAATAATAATAAAAAAAGTTGTATTATTGATATAATAATAATAACAACAACAACAACAACATTCAGGCCAGCTGCAGAATGTTGCAGAGTCCCTAAGATACATGAAAGAAAATATGAAATGGACATGAAAATAAAGGAAGCTCAGTTAGATGGTGCACAAGATTTTTCTGTAAAAGTATTAAACACTTCGCAGAAAGTACACCTGAGGCAATTACAGAGGCTGCATTTGCGTGCAAAAGGCACCAAGACAGTTTTTGGAAGAATGATTTTTTTTTTTTAAAATAAAATTTAATTTCAAATTTTGGGGAAATTTAAAAAATTTTTTATTTTTATAAAAAAAAAATTTTTTTTTTT